>NC_057735.1:2236084-2259084 GCF_004010195.1 Chiloscyllium plagiosum
AAACTCCCCCCTGCTCTTTTAAACTGAAAATAAAGCTTCCTCTATACTGTCTTCTTCAAACACTCCCAGGTCAGATACAGCATGTGGGTTAGATACAGAGTAAAGCCTCCTCTACACTGTCCCCAACAAACATCCCCACAGCAGGTTTGATCCCTGAACATATTTTTTGTCCATAATCATTTCAAGTTATTTTTTGCATTGATATTTAATATTTAGTAATCTAATTGCACAATGATTAGATAGTGCAGGTTACCTGTAGAACCCATTAATGAGATCACAGCCTGCAGCCCTCTTCTGTCATCGCTTATTCTCTTTGTATTTCCATGTAAACTCTCAATTAGATTTCAGCATGTCACTCACTCCAAGAGATCAATTATTCTTTTTCATGTCTTTGAGATTAACCAATCCAGACTGATTTTGACCCTGGTGAGAGCACTATAGGACTAGAATTTGTTGTTGCTCAAGAGATTAAAGGACTCCAGGGATTCCCATTTCCTTCGACTGACTAATGGTTACATTTCAAAAGATGATGGGTAGATTTGCATTCAATTTATTCTGGCTGATATTGACTGAGTTACTCTTGGGACCAAGGCAACATCTTAGTGATCCTTACAATCAACAGCTTATTGTTTGATCTCACATGGCCTCTGTGTAACAAACAGTGTGATTGCTTTAATATGTCTTTCAACACAAGATAGGCCCATCCCAATGGAAACCCATCCTGCATTCTAACTCTTAAAGAAATATAGTCTTAATATTTTAACAAAAGACAAATGTTGTAGGATCAAACTAGACCAAACCTTGTTCATTGATCCTAACGTAAACTGCCTTTCACAGAATTTTAGAATAAGAAAGAAACCATTGACACATTAGACTGATCGGGTCATAGATATCTACAGCACAGAATACAGCCCTTTGGCCCATCTTGTCTGCACTGGTCAACAGCAAACACCGAACTATTCTAACCCCAGTTTCCATCCCTGACTGTGTCCCATAATGCAGTAGGTGGGTGGGTGAAAACATTGGCAAACTGCTTGCTATATTTCAATAAATAAACAAGAGTCCATTGTGCTTGGTGCTAGATCAATCAGCTACGATAATACATTGTCCATAACTTAATATATTGGCATGAGTGGGTGGCTCATTCTTTTTAAGCAGACTGTTGAAAGGATGAGAAGGGAAGGAGGTACATCATTCAGAGAGAGCCCTGTCAGTATCAGGGAACCTGTTCGCAGATGTCACCCCTCCCCACACCACAGTCCTTCCTCATCACCTGCCATCCAAAACACAGCTCCATCCCAGTCCCCCATTCCTCTACTGTCAGATCCCTCTCTGGGCTCAGCTGTCCTGGCACCTGGTGAGTGGTTCACCTAACCCTATAAAATCCAGCCCATAGTTCCAAGTCAGGAATGGTGGTTATAGGGAAACTTTCAGGTTGTGGTGTTGCCATGCATCTGCTGCCCTCTCTTTGTAACTGGTAGAATTTGCACATTTGGAAGATGCTGTTGAAGGATCCTTGGTGAATTTTAGTCTATCTTGTAGATGGTTCACACTGTTGCTACTGAGCATCGGTGGTGGAGGAAGCAGATGTTGAAAGTGAGGGATAGAGTATTAATCAAGATGCTTAGAGTATCAATCAAGAGTCCTGAATAGAATTGTGTGGTTTCGGATTTACACATATCCGGATCAGTGGGGAATATTCATCGCACTGCTGACTTGAACCTTACTTTGAGGGGCAGGTTTTGGGTAAACTGGAGTGAGTGGTTTGCCACTCGCCAACTCTGATTAGCCTTATTCCAGCAGGTTTCATCATGTGACTTCTTCCTCCACTTCCTGACCTACACTCCCACAACTAGTTGCCAGAAACATCCTATGCTTGTGCATTCCTGCCCTAATCACATCCAACCGGAGCATGTAAAGGCCTCTCAATTCCATGTTCCTATCAAGATAGGTAGATTTTTAGACTTTAAAGGCATTAAAGGGTATGGAGAGAAAGTGGCATTGAACTCAAGGATCAGACATGATCATATTAAATGGCAGAGCAGGCTCAAAGGGCTGAATGGCCTACTCCTGCTCCTAGTCTCTATGTTTCTGCATTTCAATTCCTGATAGTATCTGAGTGTCAGTAAAACAATCTTCAATATTTTTATGATGAATAAACTGAAATGTTGAAAAAAATTAAAAGAGAAACAGAAATGTTATAAGGTCTTGATGATTCCTTTAGAGTTGATTGTGACCTTGTAATTAATTTCTAATTCTTGGAGACTCCAGGGTGATTCCAAAAAATTGGCAACTTGAACATGGGTCTGTCTTTGATGCCATCTTTTCAAGCTGTGATTTCTCTCTTGTGATTCTGTGACTAGAATTGTATAGAATGTTGCCATTGGGAGCAGACTGTTTTTACATGAGAAATAGTAGCCCATGCGTATTTAGTTTGTGTATGGATTCAATGTTCAATTAAAATTAAGTGCTCCTGCAATAAGATTCCCTGCAAGTTCTTATATCTATTATGCCAGGAGCAGCAATACTTTGGCTGAATGTATAAATCTCATGCAGACATGGTCAAGGACATTGCTAACATTAACAGAGGCTTGAAGTCAAACATGTTATATTTCATGTTTTGAAGCAACATATGGACTGTATTGTGAGATTATTGCAGTCAACACCTGATTAATTTATCCTTAAAATTACAGCATCAATCAGCCATTGTTCACTGGACTTGCTTGGCTGTTGACAGCTTTACATTTTGTGTCAAAACTTAAAAATTCTGAGGTCTTGATTTTATAGAACGGAAACAGATCATTTGGACCAACTGTACTAGTGTTTATGCTCCACACAAACACCCACCCTATCCCCCCAACCTCCATCACCTTGCACTGTTCTACATCAAACACAGGCCTCTCCATTCCTTTCTCCCTCAGCTGATTACCTAGCTGACCAGCAAGCCTCCCGAAATTCACCTTGATGAGGTGCCTGAAGTCAATACCTCGATGGGCAAATGGGAGCCAGAGGTCCAATTTTGGGACAGACTTGAGCCTCTCTGTTTGGGGCATACTTGCTATGAATGACTCCCATCTCACCATCACCAAAGCCCCAGAGAGGAATGTCACTGGTGCCATCCCCCTAACCTCCCCCCCACCCCACCCCTTAACAAAGCTCTCATCAAGTCCTTGTCAGGGTTTGGCTGGTTTTTAGATGGGACCCACAAAATTTGTTGGGATCAGAACATCTATTGGCTGGTGACTGTAACTGATTCTGTACTCTGTTTAGTGTCTTCCCAAAAGTCTCTCAGCTACAATTAATTTTATTCTCTTTGCAGAAACCACCCTCCTGCTAGGATTTCAGCTCGACAGCAACTAGAGTTGGAGAGATGATACAATTTTAATTACACTTTTTAACCTGTTTGACCCTTGCTGAGATTAAGGACATCACTACATTTCTCATCTCTCCTCTTTATTTTCCACCATCCCTACTGATCACATCACATGTATTTAAATCTCCATAGACATGGACGTAGCTTGTCAGGTATTGTGGGGTTTGACTCGACATTTACATAATTTGTGGATAAAAATAGGCTTTTGTGAATCTGTATAAGACAGCCTGTTCGATCAGTGATTCACTCTAAACAAGGGCAGCCGAAACACAAAGCAGCAACTGTCCACAAAGAGATTTCAAAATCTGTTACTGTCTTCAGGTATAATTTACCAGCTGTGTGATGAAGACACAAAGCCAAGACAATTACAAACAGGGCAACAATTTACAACTGAATTAGAAAATTTACTTAATATTTCAATGTAGCACACTCTGTGGGAGCTGGATTATGCTTTTGGAATTTCATAAAGTAACTGGAAGGGGACAAAGGACAAGGTAGCCCATTTGGTGACACCACATCCACCACCTTCAATATTCACTCCCTCTGCCATCAACACTCAGTAACAGCAGTGTGTACCATCTACAAGTTTCATTGCAATAACTCACCAAAGTTTCCTTAATGGTATCTTCTAAACCAACAATTTCTATCATCTAGAAGGATAAGGGCAGCAGATTCATGCGAACACCATCACTTGAATGTTCCCCTCCAAGGCACTCACCATCCTTACTTGGAAATATATGAGAGTTATAGAATCATAGAGATGTACAGCACGGAAACAGACTGTTAGGTTCAACCCGTCCATGCCGATCAGATATCCCAATCTAATCTAGTTCCACCTGCCAGCACCTGGCCCCTATCCCTCCAAACCCTTCCTATTTACATACCCATCCAGGTGCCTTTTAAATATTACAATTGTATCAGCCTCCCACCATTTTCTCTGGCAGCTCATTCCATACATGCACCACACTCTGTAAAAACGTTGCCCCTGAGGTCTCTTATATATCTTTCCTGTCTCACTCTAAACCTATGTCCTTTAGTTCTGGATTGTCCCAACCCAGGGAAAAGACTTTGTCTATTTATCCTATCCATGCCCCTCATGATTTTGTAAACCTCTATAAGGTCACCCCTCAGCCTCTGACGCTCCAGGGAAAACAGCCCCAGTCTATTCAACCTCTCCCTATAGCTCAAATCCTCCAACTCTGGCAACATCCTTGTAAATTCTTTCTGAATCCTTACAAGTTTCACAACATCTTTCCGATAGGATATTCCAATATTCCAAAAGTGGCCTAACCAACATCCTATACAGCCGCAATATGACCTCCCAACATCTATACTCAATGCTCTGACCAATAAAGGAAAGCATGCCAAATGCCTTCTTCACTATCCTATCTACCTTGCTGTTCCTTCATTATTGCTGGGTCATAATTTTGCAATTCCCTCCCTAACAGTGTTGTGGGTGTCTCTGCACTGCTGCAGCACTTCAATAAGGCAGCCTTGTATCACCTCCTCCGGTGCAATTAGGGATAGACAATGTTTGCCATCCCAGCCAGTAACGCCCACATCCCATGATTGAATAAAAACATGAACAGATCCAATGGAGTTGTAAATAATGGAAGTCAATGGGAAGAAGGTGGATTTAAACTCATAGAGTCATAGATGTATACGGCTTGGAAGCAGGCTCTCTTGACTATGCCGACCAGGTCTCCTAAACTGAACTAGTCCCATTTGCCAGTATCTGGCTCATATCCCTCTAAACTCTTCCTATTCATATACCCATCCAAGTAGCATTTTTAAATGTTCCTCTGGCCATTATTCCATACATGCACTACCCTTTGTGTGAAAAAGTTGCCTGTTAGGTACCTTTTAAATCTTTCCTCTCTAGTTTTGGACTCCCCTATCCTGAGAAAAAGACCTTGACTATTCACCCTATTCATGCCCTTCATGGTTTTATAAGCCTCTATAAAAATAGCCCCTGTAACACAAACCCTTCAATCCTGGCAACATCCTTGTCAATATTTTCTGATGAAGGGATATGGGGCAAGGCTGGTATTATACTCTTGAGCTTGATGATCAGCCATGATCCTATTGAATGGAGGAGCAGGTTCAAGGGATTGAATGGCCTCCTCCTGATCTGATCTTCTTTGTTTCTATGTTAACACTATAATCACCACCTCCCCCTGACTTGATGGTTCAGCTTTGTTTGATAGCTTTTTGTTTGGTAACACTCATGTGAAGTGCCTTGGGACTGTATTAGGGGCATTATGAAATGCATGTTATCGTTGGAGTTCAATTTGGATAAATGAAAGGTATTGCATTCTGGTACAACAAGAGGGGCTGGACTTATACAGAGCCTTGGGTAGTGCTGTAGAACAGAGGGACATTGGGGTTCAGGTATATAATTCTTTGAAGTTTGCATCATGTATAGACTGGATAGTTAAAAAGGCATTTGGCATGCTTGCCTTCATTGCTCAATGCTTTGAGTGTAGGAGTTGGGACGTCATATTGAGGTTGTACAGGACATTGGTGGGGCCTCTTCTGGAACACTGTGTCCTGTTCTGGTTGCCCTGTTATAGGAAGGATATTATCAGGCTGGAGCGAATTCAGGAGAAACCTACCTGGATAGTTGCAGTTATGAAAGTTTTAATTATAAAGATAGGCTGGGACTTTTTCACTGGAGCATAGGAGGTTGAGAGGGTGATCTTACAGAGATTTATAAAATCATGAGAGGTATGGATAGGGTTAATGGTAGGTGTTTTTACTCAGATGGGGATTTAAGACTGGGGACATGTTTTTAAGGTGAAAAGAGAGAGATTTAAAAAGATATGAGTGACAAATTCTTTCCACAGAGGGTGATTTGTGAGTGGAATGAAACTCCTGAGGAAGTGACGGATGTGGGCACAGTTAAAACGTTTAAAAGACACTTATATAATGACCTGAATAGGAAAGGTTTGGAGGGATATGGGCCAGCAGCAAGCAGGTGGGACTAGTTTAATTTGGGATTGTGTTCAGCATGGACTGGTTGGACCAAAGGGCCTGCCTCTGTGCTGTATGACTCTATGACTATATTGTGGTATTTTTCATCATAACTTCAAGGTGATGTCTCAACACCCATTCAAGCTGCTACTGTGGCCCTAGTGGGGTTTTTTTCTGATCCCAACACAGCAGTTAGAGAGACTCTTACTCCCAATTTAATCCAGAGTTAGTGCCTGGCAACTCCAAACTGGAGAAAAATGAGAGATCCTTCTAGAAAGGATGAATTTCATGACAATTATTCTATCATATGAGGCCTGAACACTTGATTTACATTCCAGAGGTTTAACATCACTGTGAAATTGAGAGTGCTTGGCATTGATTCAGAAACAGACGGATTATTTCCACTTGTGGGGAAGAGCAAAACTAGACACCATCAATATGAGATAGTCACTGAGTGTTCCAATGTTTGTACTACAGAAAACAGAACTATGTACTGGACTGCAAGTGTGGTCTATGATTCAACGTCAGTTGCTATACTTTGAAGGAGCCTTGAATGTTATTTTTTTTTAATTGTGAGCATTTCCTTGAACTGAATGTCACCTTGATGTCTCTCAAATCTAAATTTATTTCGTATCAAAAAAACATTATTCATCTGACTTTTAATTAGCTTGCTCAGTCTGTGGGGGCACAATTCCCTGAGCAGTAAAAGCTCAGTGAGCTGTTTACACCATCCATCTTCCTGCTCTGTTGAACTGTTACATCAATCACACAGGCACAAAGTCTGTTTGGAGCCCCTTTTCTTCCACACAGTGAAGGTCACTGCTCACCCGTCTCCAATAACTGACTGCAGTGGAGTGGCTGAGGGCCATTGAATCATTCCTGCCATTTCCACAATCTCTCACACAACATACACACTTACATTCATAAACAGATGCACACAAACTGGTACAGATGCATATTTATATATGCACACATGCGCGTATAGACACACACACACACATATACACACACACAAACTCATACACATACACATAGATACAAACCAACAGATGCACACACTCGTACGCATGCACAGACACACATATACACAACCAAATTAACACAGATGCACACTCATATATACACGCAGTTCTCCCCAGACACAAAGACACACACATAAACACATGCACAAACTAACACAGTGCTATTAATATGCACACACACTGTCTCTTTCACACACACACAGTTCAAGTACAGAACTCACACACTTATATACACACACACAAACAACCAGACATAATGCAAACGCACACCCTCACATGTAGATTCTCATATTCACATGAACAGTTGAACAGTTATAATCACAGCCAGTGGTAATACTGGACAAGTTAGATTCCAGAGTAAAACATAGTGTGATAGCCCACAATTTTTGTTTTTGCAGTTTGATTACGTGGTGATTAGTCACTGAACATTTTCACATGATACTTTCAACATACTTTTAACAAAAGAACATAAGTTAATTAAACAAAAAAAGGTACATATGGCAATTATGAAAAATCTTGTTATAAACAGCAAAATGAAAAATTTACTTCTTTGCTGAGCAATATCCTTTACAGATACTCAATCCAAGTGAAGCATTACTCTCACCTTCATTTTAAAATTTCTTGATGTGCAGGTGTTGGACTGGGGTGGACAAGGTCACAAGTCACATGACACAGGGTAATAGTCCAACAGGTTTATTTGAAATCACAAGCTTTCAGAGTATTGCCTCTTCATTAAGTGAAATGAAAAAGAAACATACAGACACAGAACTTATAGGCAGAGAGATTAATGGGCAAACAGACACTACACAACAATCGCCAGTTAGGAATGTTCCCTCCCAGTCGGGGAACACTTCAGTGGTCAAGGACATTCAGCCTCCGATCTTTGGGTAAGGGTCCTCCAAGGCGGTTTTTGAGACATACAACAATGCAGAATCTCTGAGCAGAAACTGACAGCCAAGTTCCATACCCATGAAGACCGCCTCAACCATGATCTCGGGTTCATGTTGCACTACATGTAATGCCACCACACTTCTGCATTTGTAAAATCTTCCTTACTGTCCTGTTTTGACACCATCACCTTGATAACTTGTTATGGTCTCTCTCCTGTAATTAGTTTGTACAGTTTTGGATTACTTATTACTTTGGTTAGACTCTCAGTATGTGACTCTTATACCTATCATACTATTCCAGTCATTTGGTTTGTTTCCATAACCAAGTTATTTTTCATTTTTTTGTAATTATCTCTCTGCCTCAATTAATCAGATTACAGGTCATCTCTTCATTTACTATTCAGCTGTTTGCACTTTACTCACACTGTCTTACACTTTTGATCACCTGCAGAGACTTACTATTCAGCCTATCATCACTCCACTCACACCATTTATGTGATTTTTTTGATCCTCTGCCCATTGATTTCTCTGCCTATAAATTATGTGCCTGTGCGCTACTCTCTCTGCTTTGTGGGCGGCACGGTGGCACTGTGGTTGGCACTGCTGCCTCACAGCGCCAGAGACCCGGGTTCAATTCCCGCCTCAGGCGACTGACTGTGTGGAATTTGCACATTCTCCCCGTGTCTGCGTGGGGTTCCTCCGGGTGCTCCGGTTTCCTCCCAGAGTCCAAAGATGTGCAGGTTAGGTGAATTGGCCATGCTAAATTGCCCGTAGTGTTAGGTAAGGGATAGATGTAGGGGTATGGGTGGGTTGCGCTTCGGCGGGGCAGTGTGGACTTGTTGGGCCGAAGGGCCTGTTTCCACACTGTAAATAATCTAATCTCTCACCTCACCTGATGCAGGGGCAGCGCTCTGAAGGCTTGTGATTTCAAATAAATCTGCTGGACTCTAACCTAGTGCCGTCTGACTTCTGACCTTAAATTTTCTTATTCAACTGATGAGGTCACAAGCATTTTCTTTTGATGACTTTGTGCAGATTCACCAGAAGTGCTTCTCTCCATCTCACTCAGAGACTTACAGAAAATCTCACTGACTGATGCCTTCTCACTGAACTCAAAACAATGATCTCATGGGCTGCTCAAACAGCTTAAATCTTCTTTGCCGCTCTGAAGAGTGTGAGAATTCAACTGCCTGTTGCTGTGGTGAAACTGATCTTTGGAACTCAACCTGTTTGAGAGTTTTTGCCATCAGTCTTCCTTATGGGTCATTAAAAAGCTCAACTCAGTGAATACTTCTGCAATTATCTCATGGGTAGCTTCTGTTAAATTGGGGGAAGGCGAACAACAGCAGTATTAGGGAGGAACTGGAGAATTTTGATTGGAGGTAGCTGTTACAGGGTAAACCCCTCTGCTAATTGAAACCCAACACACAGTGAAGCTCACTTCTTTCTGCAATCTGTTAAATTTTGAGAGGCAAAGAACTATCCCAGAGGTCACTATTTAAAGTAAAAATTAACAATTTTATTCTTTAAGTCCAAGAGAGAATATTAAAACCAACAACTATTTACAACTCCTTTCTCTTACACCTATCTTTTACCTCCCATTCTACAATATCGGTCCGATAAAAAACCCTGATTAAGATTTACAAAAAAAAATCCCGTTTCAAAACCAGTTATCTTTGTCGATTCTCCTTTGTAGATTTTCCTCAGTAGATTTCTCTTTAGGTTGGCTTCGAGTTCTGCCGCACAAACTTCTGATAGACAGGTATCTTTCAGAGAGCTCTTTGGCCAGCTTGTTGGCGTTAGATTAGATTCCCTACAGTGTGGAAACAGGTCCTTTGGTCCAACAAGTCTACACCGACCCACCAAAGAGCAACCCACCCAGACTGCTTCCCCTACATTTACCCCTGCACCTAACACTACAGGCAATTTAGCATGGCCAATGCACATCTTTTGGGCTGTGGGAGGAAACCGGAGCACCCACAGGAAACCCACGCAGACACGGGGAGAATGTGCAAACGCCACACAGACAATTGCCCGAGGAGGGAATTGAACCTGGGTCAACCTGGATGTTGTGAGGCAGCAGTGCTAACCACTGAGCCACCGTGCTGCCCCTTTGCAGTTCTCCCCCTAACTGTTAAAAATGTCCAGTTTTACATCCCAAAGCATTGGAATTTCATTGGTTTGATGTTGTCAAAATACTAAATACAAATTTGATTGGGGTTTGGTATCTGGGGCATCATTTAAACTGATTGGTCAAATTTGAATTTGTTTTTTTATTGTGGCAACCCATCTGCACTATTGGTTTCACAGTCAAATGTTACATTTTTACTTCTTTCAGCACACTCTTGCCTCTCTACGTCCGTGCCAGCTTCCAATTTCTCTTCAAGGTACAGTGCACACCTACACCTTCATAGCACAGCTGTTTAAGGGTAAATCCACATCTGACATGTGGGAGTATTTCAAACGGCAGTTGATAAGAGTTCAGGAGTGGTATGTTCCTATGAGAATGAAGAATACGTTTGGCATGTTATGTGAACAGGATTAAGGAGAATCACAAGGCTTTTTACACATATATAAAAAACAAAAAGGTGAGTTGAGAAAAAGTTGGTCCACTCAAGGACAAAGGAGAGAATCTGTGTGTCGAGCCTGAAGGGGGAGGTGAGGTCCTAATGAATACTTTGTGTTGGTCTTCACTAAAGAGAAGGAATTGGTGGAGGATGATTTCTGGGAAGGGAGTGTCGAGTTTCTAAGCCAAGTTGTTATTAAAAAGGAAAAGATGTTGTGTGTCTTAAAAGGTATTCAGGTAGATAAGTCATTGGGTCCTGAAGGGATCTATCCCAAGATATCGAGTGAGGCAAGATAATAAATTGCTGGAGCATTGACAGACATCTTTGTATCCTTTTTGGTCATAGGTGAGGTCCCAGAGGACTGAAGAATTGCCAATGTTATCCCAGTGTTTAAAAAGGGAGCAGGGATAATCCAGGAAATTACGAGGCCTATGAGCCTCATTTCGATGGTAGGAATAATATTGGAAAATATTATTCTCAGGGACAAGATCTATATGCGTTTAGAAGCAGATGGACTTATTAGTGACAGACAGCATGGTTTTGTGCAGGGGAGGTTGAACCTCACGAACTTGCTCGAGTTTTTTGAGGAGGTGACAAAGATGATTGATGAGGGAAAAGTGGTTAATTTTGTCTACAAAAACTTCAGTAAAACATTTGACAAGGTCCCTCATGGCAGACTGGTACAAAGGTGAAGTCACATGGTATCAAGGGTGAGCTGACAAGATGGATACTGAACTGGCTTTGACATAGGAGACAGAGGGTAGTGATGGAAGGATTCTTCTTGGAATGGAGGGCTGTGACTCATGGTGTTCCACAGGGATCAGTGCTGGGGTCTCTGCTGTTCATGATCTATGTAAATGATTTGGAGAACAATATAGCTTGTCTAATTAGTACGTTTGCGGATGATACAAAGATTGGTGGAGTTATGGATAGTGAGGAGGATTGTCAGAGGATTCAGCAGTATATAGATCAGTTGGAGGCATGGGCAGAAAAATGGCAGCTGGAGTTTAATCCAGACAAATGTGAGGTGATGCATTTTGGAAGGTCAAGTACAGGTGGAAATCATACAGTGAATGGCAGAACCTTTAGGAGTATTGATATGCAGAGAGATCTGGGTGTGTAAGTCCGCAGATCACTGAAGGTGGCAGTGCGGGTAGATAAGGGAGTAAAAAAGGCCTATGGCATGTTTGTCTTCATTGGAACGGGCATTGAGTATGAGGATAGTCAAGTTATGCTGCAGCTTTATAGAACTTTAGTTAGGCCACATTTGGAATATTGCGTACAGTCTGGTCACCACGCTACCAGTAGGATGTGGATGCTTTAGAGAGGGTACAGAAAATATTTACCAGGATGTTGCCAGGTATGGGGGATTTTAGCTATGAAGAAAGGTTGGATAAACTGGGTTTGTTTTCACTTGAACGCAGAAGTTTGAGGGGTGATCTGGTAGAAGTTTATAAGATTGTGAATGGCATGGATAGAGTGGAAAGTATGAGGCTTTTTTCCCAAGGTAGAGGGGTCAATTATTAGGGGACACAGGTTCAAGGTACGAGGGGAGATGTTTAAAAGAGATGTGTGAGGCAAGTTGTTCACACTAAGGGTGGTGAGTCCCTGGATCATGCTGCCAGAGGAGGTGGGGGGAGCAGACACAACAACAGCTGAACGAATACATGAATAGGAAGGGAATAGAGGGATACAGATCCTGTAAGTGAAGACTGTTTTAATATGGAAGGGTAATATGTGTCAGTGCAGGCTTGTAGGGCTGAAAGGCCTGTTCCTGTGTTGTATTGTTATTTATTCTTCTTTCTCTAGGCTTTTCTCTTAGTCACGTGATTTATCAGAAATGTTATTGTGACTCTCTGCGAAAATAAAACAAGTCAACTTGGCAAAACTAATTTTTTTTTAAATTAGTTCAGCCTCAGCACCAACTTCTCAAACAATAATATATTATAAATCTCTGAGTTTATGTGAACAATCTCCAACAGCATTACAGCAGGACCTTGATGACAGACACAGAATACAGGCACACAGTACTAACACACATACAGACATGCAGTATAGATGCTGAACAGTATAACACTCACATGCAGATAGATTCACACTCACTTACACACAGTACAACACTCAGACACAAATGCAGTACAAACACTCACTACACTGTACAACACCTAATACAAGACACACACACACAGAGAAACATTTGAGAGCCGGGATAACCTCTGACATTTTAATGCCTCTGAGGATCTGATAATTACTCAGGATGCCAGATGATGCGCACCACGGTACATTTGTGGGCACTGTTGATTGTTTCTGGTGATCTGTGGCACCACTGGTGGGGGTGGTTTTCCACCAAACACAAGTATTATTCTGGCCAGGAATGGTCAGCTGTCTGCAGCTTCTATTGTCTCCTCTGGGATGTTGTCAGCTCACTATCAATCACTTCATTTCTTTTCTGAATGAGGAAAACGTGACATCCTTTTTGAAGGAACTCTCATCAGCTAAATATCAAGATAATTACAGCCAGTCCCTTTGTCATCAACTTTTCTTTTAATTCATTTAATTAGTCTGTTTTTTATAAATACTTCTGCCGACCACTGAATGTCAAAATGAAACTGGCTTGGAGATTTGTCCTTGGCAGACTTGTCAGAAGGGAATTACTTGAACATGAAAAAAGTCTGAAGAGGTGGAACTGGTGCATGCTAATGCCCTTAAAAGGGGAAAGTGAATCAGTGCATCCAGTGGAATCAGCTGCTGACTCACCATCAACTGTTTTATGCTATTATCAAACATAAATGATGTCTCTGAGGTGAAACTGTCTGCAAGTGATTGCTGTGCTCTCCAGCTTTGTTAGGGAGGTGGGGTTGCAGGGTACATAGAACATAGAAGAATACAGCGCAGTACAGGCCCTTTGGCCCTCGATGTTGCGCCGATCCAAGCCCACCTAACCTACACTAGCCCACTATCCTCCATATGCCTATCCAATGCCCATTTAAATGCCCATAAAGAGGGAGAGTCCACCACTGCTACTGGCAGTGCATTCCATGAACTCACGACTCCCTGAGTAAAGAACGTACCCCTAACATCTGTCCTATACCTACCATCCCTTAATTTAAAGCTATGCCCCCTCGTAATAGCTGACTCCATACGTGGAAAAAGGTTCTCACGGTCAACCCTATCTAAACCCCTAATCATCTTGTACACCTCTATCAAGTCACCCCTAAACCTTCTTTTCTCCAATGAAAACAACCCCAAGTGCCTCAGCCTTTACTCTGGTCCTGCCATGTAGCAGGTTAGTGACTGCTGGCTGTGGGGTGCTTAGTCACCTGCTGAGGATGCAGGATTTGCTGCTTCACCAGCCAATGACAGGAAGTTTGTGCTGTGATTGCATGAAACACACCGATCTGGCTAGCATCAGAAGCAAATCGATACAGAGTTGTACCAATATGGATAAGTCTCTCTATGTTTATGTGAACAATCTCCAACAGCATTACAGCAGGACCTTGATGACATATGAATGTAGGAGGAGGTCACTACTTTAATACGTGGGGCTAAAGGAAAGTACATTTGGATAAACTTGTAAACAACAGACAATTTCAGTTTCCAAATGACACCAAGTCACTTAATTAGCTGTGACTGTGATCAAAAGTTTGGGACAGAGGTTTTAAGGGGTATTTTAAGGATTGTCATGAAGGAGGATGGTGAGGTAGAGAGCTGGAGAGGGACAGGGAGGATATTCCACTGTTTGGTGCCTAGACAACTGAAGATCATAGAGTCATAGAGTTATAGAGATGTACAGCATGGAAATAGACCCTTTGGTCCAACCCGTCCATGCCGACCAGATATCCCAACCCAATCTAGTCCCACCTGCCACATGATCACCATTGGTGGAATGACTAATATCTGGATGCACAAGAGGTCAGGAATCAAGAAGCAAAGATATCTTGGAGATTTGTGAGGCTAGAAGAGGTGGCAGGAACAGGAAAGGACAAAGATATGTAGGAATTTCAACGCACAGATGATACTTTTAAAATCCAGATGGGGCATTGACAGCGAGTGAATGTAGGTCAGGAAGGACAGGGTGATAGGGGAATGGGACTCGGTTCAAGACAAGATATTGTCAGCAGAGCTTTGAATGATGTCATGTTTACAAAATGTGAGTTGGGCGACTAGTCAGTAATACGTTGAAACAGTCTGGTCAAGATGTAACATAAGAGTGAGGGTTTTAGCAGCAAATGAGCTGATACAGGGGTGAAGGTGAGATGAAAATGGGCGGCCTCAGTGATGTTGCAACTCTATGGTTCTGAGAATGAAAAGTCCTGAAAACATTCTACCAACATTACACTAACACCCACACATATAGAGTCATAGGGCTGTACAGCACAGAAATAGACACTTCGGTCCAACTCATCCATGCCGGCCAGATATCCTTAATTAATCTAGTCCCATTTGATAGCATTTGGCCCATATCCCTCTAAATCCTTCCTATTCATATATCCATTCAGATGCCTTTTAAATGTTGTAATTGTACCAGTCCCACCACTTCCTCTGGCAGCTCATTCTAAGCATGCATAACACCTAGTGTGAAAAAGTTGCCCATTAGATCCCTTTTAAATCTTTCCCCTCTCAACTTAAACCTATGCTTAGTTTTGGACTTCCTTACCCTGGTGAAAAAGACCTTGATTATTAACTCTATCCACGCCCCTCATGATTTTATACACCTCCATAACGTCACCCCTCAGTCTCCAACATTCCAGGGAAAATAACTCCAGCCTATTCAGCCTCTCCCTATAGCTCAAACCTCCAACCCTGGCAATATCCTTGTAAGTCTTTTCTGCACCCTTTCAAGTTTCACAACATCTGGCCTATAACAGGGAGACCAGAATTGAACGCAGTTTTCCAAAAGTGGCCTAACTGATGTCTTGTACAGCTGCAACATAACCTCTCAACTCCTATACTAAATGCACCGACCAATAAAGGCAAGAATATCAAATGCCTTCTTCACCAGCCTGTCCACCTGCGACTCCACATTCAAGGAACTATGAAGCTCAACACCAAGGTTTTTTGTTCGGCAACACTCCCCAGAACCCTACGATTAATGTATACATCCTGCCCTGATTGCCTTACCAAAGTGCAACAGCTCACGTTTATTAAAATTAAACTCCATCTGCAACTCTCAGCCTACTGGCCCGTCAGATCAAAATCCCGTTGTACTCTGAGATAACTTTCTTCACTGTCCATCACACCACCAATTTTGGTGTCATCTGAAAACTTACTAACCATGCATAGACAGCCTTGTTGATCTTTAAGGGGTCCTATTCTCTCCATAGTTACTCTTTTGTCTTTAATGTATTTGTAGAATACCTTTAGATTCTCCTAAACCCTATTTCCCTTTGCTAGCTCATGTCACCTTTTTGCCCTCCTGACTTAGCAAACAAAACAACACTTTTCACTGTATCTTGATACATGTGACAATAAGTCAAACTCAATCACACACACACTAATACCCACAGACATACTAACACACACATACATACACATGTGCATAATAACACCTGCACGTAGATGCTTACAGCTGAAACACAAGCTAAGAGTACAAACACATAAAAAAAAATCAGCTAACTCATCCACATTACCAGTTAACCAGAGTTAAGTTTACTTGGTGTGAAAACTTACCTGATTTCTTTTTATTGCTATATATGCACTTTTAAAACAATTTTAATTTCTGAGCCACAGTTCAGAACAGGTTAATGATGGTTGACGACCAAACGTTTACTCACCAAATGTTTTGATAATCTGATTAGTGCTTCCAATTATATGTTTTTATAACATCATCCTGTTTACACATGTTAACTCACATTTTGGCACAGGCATGAACTCGGGCCTCTTAGTTCAGAGGTAGGGTCACTATCACTGTTCTATAAGAGCCTGATTGGTGCACTAATTGTTAACTGTTTTACTGAGAGACTGATGAGAATGTGAGCTCACTATCACAGGGAATTATTGAGACAAATAAAATAGATACATTTAAAGGGAAGATGGATAGCTACAAAGAGGGAGAGAAGAGTTGTTCTTTAAGTTGATGGGGTTTGACTGAAGAGAGTTAGAAAGAGGCTTGTGTAAAATATAAGCAAGCAGCAGAGACCAGTTCGGTTATGCAGTGATTGGAACGAGGTCAGTCAGGTAGACCTCACAGAATATGAGTTCTCCAATCAGGGAGCCCTGGCTGACAGATATAACAGGAGTGTTAGACACTCTCGGAGCCAACTCTGAGCGAGCTGGGTCAGTGTTGTGGACTATCCGTGTGTAAATATAGGATGACTTGGTGATGGGATACCAGCCTTTGTGGAATTATTTCAAGTCGAATTACCTGATTCTGAGCAAGGTTCTATGCAAATGCACTGGATTTGTCACCAACCTCATTGTGTTCAGTTTCTGTTAGAATATCCTTAGCTACATACTGCTATGAAAAACATAGGCTTTAGCTTTTCCTTGTTAAGCATCTCACCCCTTCAGACTCTCTCATATTTTTTAAGTGTACCTTAAAACTTGCCCCTTGACTAAGCTGGTCCTATCACAATGTATCAGTTTGTGGCTCATTGTCACAATTTCTTTAACTAATGTTCTTGTGATATACTTTATGATGATTCAGTACATTAGTAGGTGCTACATAAATGCACATTGTTAAGGATTTTAAATTAGGTGTTGGAGAATTTGGTCCTATAATACCTGCTTATCAGACAGAAATTGCCCCTAGAAATGTGCCTCAAGGAATTGTATGATGAATCATTACAGTTCAACCACGTTGCATGAGCTCTCTGGATGATTTGTTACCATAATGTAGATGTAATGTATAAAAAAACACCATTTATCCTGGGACAGGCTAAGCAAAGACATGCCAGAGAATTCCTAGAGGCCTGGCACTCCAACCACAACGCCATAAACAAACACATAGATCTAGATACCAACTATCAACCCCTCAGAAAACGAACAGGAAATGACATTACCACAAACCCCAGGAACCCCATCCAGGACAAACCTATAAATAGCAAGCAGGAGACAACAGCTTCGCTTCACTTGGAGGTCGCCACTGATGATGTTACCTAGCCAGGTAATGAAACGTCTGGATATCAAACCTACACCTCAGCGACCAAACCTACACCCTAAATGTAGATGCTGCTTATTTTCTTTCTCTTTATTCACATCTCTTCACATACCTTGATGACCTATGCTGTCTGAACTCTGCTCTGTGTTGATGGGGTGGAGAACATTTCTGCCAACCCCGGTTAGCCACAGGGTTCAGAATAGGTTCTGAGATCTTCAATGTTTTTAGACCTTGCAATTCCCAGGTGACACCAGTGTAAGAGCAAATTACTGCAGATGCTGGAATCCGAACTGAAAGCAACAGATGCTGGAGATCACAGCTGGTCAGGCAGCATTCATGGAGAGAAAGCAAGTTCACATTTTGAATCTCGAAGACTCTTCATCAGAGCTGAAGTGTATCCTTTCCTAGATATCTCCCCAAAAAGAGAAACTGGAATACCCAGTTTTCCATCACATACCAGTAAATCATCTACATTCGTAAAGTGCTGTCAGCATTGAAAATATGTGTTTGTTGACATTCATTAAAAACCCACTAACTCCTCAGGCTGGCCATCCTTTCATGCAATGCTAACAAATAGTGACACATTCTTCTGTGCACTTCTGCTGTTGTTGTATTTGGTCTCCAAAGTCAGATCTTCTTGTTTGTAATAAGTCTGACAAAGACACATCAGGAATTCCAACAAAAATTCTGACCCTTCAAGTTCTGAATTCAATGATCCATAGTCACATTTTACCACTAACCTATGAAGATTATTCATTAAATTTTATATTATAACCCTAATTCTTTATATATGGATTTCTGTGGATACCAAATTTTTCTGCCAAATCTTTCTCTTTCAGAATTTTAGTTGTTCTGGAGTTAGAGTAATTGCCAAAAGCTTGCAGAACCTCATCAAAAGTATTTGTGCTTGCTTCTATGCTATCAGTTATTGTCCCAGTTGAATACAACATTTATTGAAATCTGATTCAGTGTCGAGTTCAGTGTTTATATCTTCACTGTTCTTCATGATGTCAATTCTGTTTTTATCTGGCCTATCTCAGAAATTAAATCTTCCTGACAATATTGTTTTTTCCCTTTTATTGTTGTGATTATTTATTTGAGACATTTAATTCTCCAATTAAAATGCTGCTTTGTGCTGGTGTAAGGTTTTCCTGTCGTCAAACTGGAGAATTCATATAGGAATCCTGTCTTCTATGAATAAAATGAATGATTCCTGCCTTTTCACAAGCACTATGGATGGCTCTTACCTTTTACTGCCCAATAAATGATTCCCATCTTCATAACAACTTTACTGAATGAATCCTGTTGCCTGCAACTTGACACATTGAATCCCATTCATTGAACAGATTTCCCTAGATGATTCATGATGTCTGCAGAGCTATTAATAATAAAGCCCATTGCCTCATAATGTTGTATGAAACATTGCCTAGTAATGATCATTATCTGTGTTAGACAAAAGCCACTAAGGCAGTGGTTCCCAATGTTTCCCCACTTCACGAGGCAAACAATTCCATTGCACCCACATTTTTCAGCTGAACTGATTGCTCATAAACATAACATTCACTTGCATTTACAGTGGCTATAGTCTTCGTAGAGAAGGTTGCAGCACAATGCATGTAACAAGTTAAGAAGAATCAAATTTCACATTTCACAATGATTTCAAAATGGCTGTGTTTGCTGACCCTGATGCCCTGCGGCTAGGTGTTGCTTTAAATCACCTGTGAGCAGCTTTCAGTGGGATGCCTTGAGGTGGGGTATAAGAGATTAGCAGGAAGACCCAAGAATGGGAGGAGAGGAGATTGAGATCCAGTTTCTGAGTGCCATTTCCTTCTCACTCTTGCGGTGCCCTGTGTCTTGATGACCATGATACCTGATTGTCAGAAAAACCCATCCGTCATACCCTCTCCCCACCAATGAAGCCCAGTTCAAAATCACATGCTTCCCTGCCTGCACAAAGTAATGTATTTGCATCTGGCATCACACATAAAGTCTACATTTTGATCCCTGCATTCCCAAATAACGGTGCATGTATAATTGTTCACAGTTGTCAGAATCAGCAAACACTGCTTTTCAAAGTCTGCTCAACTCAATTATTTCAAACTAGGGAAGGTGATGGCCTAGTGTTATTATCACTGGACAACTAATTCAGAGACCCAGGTAATGTTGCTCCTCAGATGCTGCCTGACCTGCTGTGCTTTCCCAGCACCACACTCTCGACCTTTCCCTGCCACCTGCGCCCACATCACTCCCCTCACTCTGTCCTAGGCCCCACAGTTTCCTTCCACAACTGTCAGAAATTTACCTGTACCTCTACCAATGTCATCTCGTACATCTGTTGCACCCGGTGTGGTCTCCTCTACATTGGGGAGACAGGATGCCTTTTTGCAGATCATTTCAGAGAATACCTCTGGGACTCCTGCACCCATAAACCCCACCACCCCGTGACTGAACACTTCAACTCCCCCTCCCACTCCTTCAAGGATATGCAGATCCTGGGCCTCCTCCACCACCAAACCGTTACTACCCGACGCCTGGAGGAGGAACACGTCATATTCCACCTTGGGACCCTGCAACCACACGGGATCAATGTAGATTTCAACAGCTTCTTCGTTTCCCCACCCCCCACATTATCTCAGTCCCAAGCCTCCAACTCAGTACCGCCCTCCAGACCTGTCCATCACTCCCCCCATCTGACTTATCACCTTCACCCTCACCTTCATCCACCTATCGCTTTCTCAGCTGCCTTCCGCCCAGCACCACCACCCTCCAATTTATCTCTCATCCTTGGCCCACAAGCCTCATTCCTGATGAAGGGCTTATGCCCAAAGCATCGATCCTCCTGCTCCTCGGATGCTGCCTGACCTGCTGTGCTTTCCCAGCAACATAGTCTCAACAATGTTCTAGGGACCCAGGTTTGAATCCTGCCACAGCAGCTAGTCATACAGCGTGGAACCGACCCTGTAGTCCAGCTGACCATGCTCCCAAACTAAACTGGCTCCACCTGCCTGTGTTTGGTCTATATCTCTCTAAACTTTTCCTATTCATGTACTTATCCAAACATCTTTCAAATTTTGTAACTGTATCTGCATCCACCACTTCCTCTGGCAGATGGTGGAATTTGAACTCAATAAATTCTGGAATATAGAGTCCGATGACCATGTAACCAAATTGTCAGAAAATCCCTCCTGATTCACTAATGTCCTTTAGGGAAGGAAACTGCCTTCTTTACCTGGCCTGGCCTACATGTGACTGTAGACCCACAACAATGTGGTTGACTCTTAACTGTCCTGTGGGCAATTAGGCATGGGCAATAAATGTTGGCCCAGCCAGGAATGCCCATGTCCCATGTATGAATGAAAAAATGTTATTCATGGTCCTATATCTGTTCCATGCACTGCATTAATCTGATACATAATTGTAATTCAATGGATCATAGCAAAATGCAAAGTAAATTGCAATTTACGGAGTGTTATATTTTAAGAAGAGACAGGAGTTTCTCCAACAATTGTAATTCAGATTTCCAGCATCCAAGCTCCTTATTTTTATTTGGTTTAGTCCAGGAAACCTCATGCTGTTTTCAGTGCTCATCCATATAATGGCTGTAAGTAGACTTCATTGCTTTCCTTTGTATTAAAATTGTGAAGTTTTTTTCTCTGCCACATTCTCATTGCATGCTGTCTCCTTGTTTGACACTGAATGCTGTTCAGCCAGTTGAACAACACGGTTTCCGTCTCATTCACCTTGTGAAGGTTGGTTTCCTCTCAGTTCTGGTGAGTTGCCAGTACAAGTACTTCTGACAGCTCTTATGCTGTCTCCAGTAATCCTGTAGCTGGAGCCACTGTTCCTGATATGATATATAATGGTTTTGCAGTCTGTGCGCATTAGAGCTCAGCTATAATCATAGAATCGTGAAGCAGGGTGGCAGAAGGAGACCATTGGACCATTGAAGCTGGGATGGCTCTTTTCAAGAGCAATCCACTTCCTATCATTCCCCTGTATTTTTTCTCCTTAAACCATTCATCTTTTTGAAGGCCAATTTAGACCTGGCCATGCATTCAAAATTCACCACATGAAAAGGTTTTATTTAAATTTTGCCTTTTCTTTTGTGAGTCACTTTACACCTGTATCCTCTGATTATCAGCACTTCAGCATTGAAAGCAGTTTCTAACAAACCTCCTCCAGCCTTCCCTGTTCAAGGAGGAACCTTTCCAGCTTCTCCAGTCTATCCACATTGTTGTAATAGCTCACCCACAGAACCTTTCTGGTAAATCTCTTCTCCATCCTTTCCAAAACCTTCACCCTTCCTCAAAAATGTGTTGCCTAAAATTGGATGTTATAATCCGGCTGGGTCTAATTGGTGTTTCATTGATGTTCACTGTAGCTTCCTCTATGCATCTTCTTTGTGTCCATTAATAAAACTCAGGATTCCATCAAATATAGAGACAACCTTCTGGTACAAATAAAACAGGTTGATTGTCTAGATTGTAAAATAGCTTGCAACTGTGCTGCTGAGTGGGAACCTTTACTGTTTAATCTCTCTCTCTGATTTCCCCCTCCCCAAATTCGGCATAACATCGGGTCCTGAAACCAGAATCACACAGTTACTGCAATTCCAAGGAAGATCAGCAATGAGTTGAATTTATATAGCATCTTTCATGCAGGCAATCATCCCAAGGGATGGCAGCACAGAGTTTGATGAGACCTAATTGTGGCAAGGTATGAGTGCTAACTATGATTTTGATTAACCGCCAAATGCCAATTTATAACTTAAGCTGCTTCCCTCAGGTTTAAAGTAGCTCACTGCAGAGAACTGAGTGCAAGAGGTTTTGGTTGCTGCAGATCTGCTGGTTTCCCTCCAGTTCTGACCATAGCTTCTCTCACAGCTCAAGCTATTTGCTAACTGAGAACCAATTATCTTACTGTTGGCAGGCAGAGGAACTTTATCATTGACAATTGATTCCTGTCCACACTAATCAGCTTCACTTGGAAACAAACCCTCACCTCTAGTTCACCTGCACAAACAGGATTCACAAAAGATATCAAATTCTTTACTTTCAAAGCATTTAGTCATCCTTG
>NC_057735.1:2259584-2268718 GCF_004010195.1 Chiloscyllium plagiosum
CGGGTCAGGTGAATTGGCCATGCTAAATTGCCCATAGTGTTAGGTGTATTAGTCAGAGGGAAATGGGTCTGGGTGGGTTACTCTTCAGAGGGTCAGTGTGGACTGGTTGGGTCGACGGGCCTGCTTCCACACTGTAGGGAATCTAATCTAAATCTCCTCTGAACTCTTTCCAAAGCTTCCACATTCTTCCTATAATGCGGTTACCAGAACTGTACGCAATATTTCAAATGTGGCTGCACCAGAGTTTTGTACAGCTGCAGCATGACCTCTACCAATAAAAGCTAACACATCATATGCCTTCTTAACAACCTATCAACCTGAGTGGCAATGTTCAAGGATCTATGTACCTGGACACCAAGATTAGCCCAATACTCTGCATTCCTGTTAATCCTTCCAAAGTGAATCACCTCACACTTTTCTGCATTAAACTCCATTTGCCATCTTTCAGCCCAGCTCTGCAGCTTATCAATGTCTCTCTTTAATCCACAAAGTCCTTCATCACTAGCCACAACTCTACCAACCTAAGTGTCATCTGCAAATTTACTAATCCATCCTTCATCCAGGCCCTCATCCAGGTCATTTATAAAAATAACAAATAACAGTGGACCCAAAATAGATCCTTGCGGTACGCCACTAGTAATTGAACTCCAGGATGAATATATCTTCTTTCAGCTAGCCAATTTCTGATCCAAACCGCTAAATCACCATCCATCCCATGCCTCTGTATTTTGTGCAATAGCCTACCGTGGGGAGCCTTATCAAATGCCTTACTGAAATCCCTATACACCACATCAACTGCTTTCCCCCCATACCCCTGTTTGTTCACATTCTCAAAGAACTCAATAAACTCAAAGAACTCAGAAAACAATGTTGACTATCCCTAACCAACTTACTCCTCTCTCGATGATTGTATATTCTATCTCTTATAACCCTTTCCAACACTTTACCCATAACTGAAGTAATGCTCGTTGGTCTATAATTTCCAGGGTTCTGTCTACTCCCCTTCTTGAACAAGGGAACAACATTTGCTATCCTCCAGTCTTCTGGCACTATTCCTGTAAACAATGATGACATAAAAGTCAAAGCCAAAGGCTCAGAAATTATCTCCCTTGCTTCCCAGAAAATTCTATGATAAATCCCATCCGGCCCAGGTGACTTATCTATTTTCACACTTTCCAGAATTGCTAACACTTTCTCTTTATGCACCTCAATCCCATCTTGTCTGGTAGCCTGTATCTCAGTATTCTCCTCGACCACATTGTCTTTTTCCAGTGTGAATACTGATGAAAAGTATTCATTTAGCACTTCCCCTATCTCCTCTGACTCCACGCACAACTTCCCACTACTATGCTTGATTGGCCCTAATCTTACTCTGGTCATTTTCTTTATTCCTGATATACCTAAAGAAAGCCTTAGGGCTTTCCTTGATCCTATTCGTCAATGACTTCTCATGTCCCTACAATTACACTACAATAGTAGCTGTAATCTCCATATCAAAGAAGCTTTATTGAGATATTGAAAAGTTCACATGCTGAAGAGGCCTGATCCCAGAATTGAGCAGCTTTCAATAACAGGAAAGATTGATTTAGCTGAGGGTCATTTCTCTGGGGAGGAGAAAATTGATGGGTGATTAAATAACAATTATCCATATTATGAAAGGATTTGATAGATTGACTTTTCTTTATGATGGATACCAGACCATGGGAATTAAATATGTTCATCATTGACAAATACAACAGAGATTCCTGGTCAGCCATGTGATGGAAAAGTTATTGGAGCTATACCCTCATTGCCATTGTTCCTGAGGCATATCCATGTTTTCATAGCAACACAGACTCCTTGAGTGAAATATAACACACCACCAATATGTCCAATTGTGAATTTAGGAAACCTCTTTAACCCGAGAATGGAGAGTGGAAGTGGGACTCGCTCCCAGAGGGAGTGATCAAAGTGAATGTTGTCCAGGTATATAACAGGAAACACCTGATGGAGAAAGGAATAGAATGGTAAAGTGAGAGGCTAAGCAAGTCAGAGGAGTCTCATCAGAAACACAAATACTAGTCTGGCTTAGCTGGACCGAATGGTCTGTTTCTGTGACATGAATGCAATATAATTCCACTTTGCTTTCCACGCTTCCTTCTGGGAAATCTCCTTCTTGTTGCTGGGTGCATACCAGCTGTGTGGTATGTGACCTTTAAGTGGGGCATTAATTTCCTTCTTGAGGACTTCATTTGGCAATGGGGAAAGAGTAGGGATGTGGAGAAGGACATCCAGCACTGTCCTGTCGTTGACTACATTAGGGAAGTCAGAGATGCGTGAGTGGGCAGCACTTATCGTTGTCCCACTAGATAAACAATGTCCTGACTCACTGATATTTGGAAGTGGGGGTGCACACATGGAAATGTAGATGGGAACCCTTGAGTTGATCACTGAGAACAGAGAGGAATTAATTGAAACAGTCAGATTTTTTGCAACAAATAATGTGCCTCTCAAACATTCATGAATCCTGCTCCTCTATAGACGATCCTGTTTGTTGGCATCCCTCATTAATATGTGAGCATCATTTGTAAAACACAGCTGATAATTTGTTTGCAGATTGTCAAGTTAATGAAGCATTGCCTTGGATTCTATCTCTCTCTCACTCTCTTTTTTTCTGCGTTGACACAGGAATATTGAGCAGAGACACTGGTGGATTTACTCATCCCTCGAACTGACTGTCAACAGCACTTCTCATCCTGTGGAAAGGCACGACTACAATTGCTCAGAGCTTTCAAAACTCCCACTGAATTACCCACTAGCACTTTGTAATTTAGGACGAGTTTATCTTTGTCCTGAACACGGCTGCAAATAATCTACGGTTTATTAAGTGAATAATGTTTATTGAGAGAATGATTAACCAGCAACTTTCCATATTTTATGAAGGATGGGATTCATCAGAAAAATAAAATGCATCGCAAAGAGAAGCCAAAGGTCCAGACACAAAATTTTGAAGGTGGCCAAAAGGTTGAGAAAGCTGTTGAAGAATTGGAATTTTATCTGGATTTTATAAATAGAGGCGTAGAGCAAAATTCAACGTTCTTCCCCGTGACGAGTTTGATGGTTGGATGAGGTAAGACAAAGGTAAGTAATGCCTCCAACTCTTCCCTGATTACCTTTGAGGCGAGATGCCTCTGGGTATCCTTTCCTCTCCATCAGCAACTGAGACCCTCAAATAAGGAATGATGCCCATCTAAAGGCCACATCCCACCATAGTGGGTATTAACTTAGCATCAAGCCTCATTCAAAGGCATTCAGTGATTAATTGTGGACCCAGGCATTGGGGAACGCTCTAGGACAGTGGGTGCCCACTGAACGCCAGCCCCCATTGTTGCTGCTTTCCCCACCCTTCTCTCCACTCCTGTGTATTTTTGTATTTATGGGTTTTTCTGGAGTCAGAGGGTCAAATATTCAAGGCTCACTCTAAAGCTGTGAGCATGTATTCCAGGATAACACTCCAATGAAGCACTGTGGGAATGCTGCACAGAGAGAGGTGCTGTCTTTCAGGGGGATATCAAAGATCGCATGGCACTATTTTTGCAAAAGAACGGTGGAGCTCAGTGATGTGCTGAGATCAATATTCATCTCTCTCTAACCTCAGAAAAACAGATGAGCTGATGATTCTTACATTGCTGTGTGTAAGAGCTAGCTGTACACAGAGTGCCTGTCATCTTAATTCATCACAGAAGTGACTACACTTTATTGATTGTGAAAAGCTTTCTCAAGGTATATAGAGTGCTATGTAAATTCAAATGCATTCTTTCTACATAAACATTCTCAAGATATACACGATGGGTGCTATATAATTTCAAGTGCATTTCTTCTACGTAAAACATTCTGAACTAAAAATTGAGATTTCAATTAGATTCTAGCGTAGAGTGCAATCTGTTGCCAATTGTCAGTTTGAGTCTGTCATCCTTTGCAGAATCCAACCAGTTATTTTGCATAATCCACGTATATCTTCTCTTTTTTTTGAGACTGACTCACTGAATAATTGGGCAGTGGAAAATACTGACAAATTTGTTATTTTTATCTAATGTTTATGTTAAATCCGCTCAACTTCTAACCAAACTAGGTAACTAAATATTAGGAAATAGCAACACTTAGATAAAATATTTTCTTGGTTTTCTAAATAAAGACCTCTTGGATAAAATGTTCATGGGTGGATTTACAATATCCATAGACCGTGTGCTGTTGCAGGCTGGTGACCCTCTGTTACTATTACACTGGTGCCCCTTGTCAAAGCGTGATATGGCTCATGCTGTGCAACCACAATTGCACTGCTAACTCTGTCCTTAACCAGTGTGTGCCCACACCCGCGCCCATCTCCACCAAATATTTCAGCAAGGGTCACTGACCTGTTATTGAGAAAGAAACGTATTGTTAGCTATAGCTGATGGAGGTGCAGAGTATTTGAGTGTGTTGGATACTGAAGCACTGCGGCACAGGGGGTTGAAGGGTTCCCTAAAAACAGAGGTGTCAGAATACAATAATGAAGTAGAAAAGTGTATGAATCAGAGCCATTAAAAATGAAACACATTGAATTCCACTCAAGAGGGCTGAAGGTTTTTTGAAGACCGCAGAGCTCTCTAGACATTCCAGAACTACGACCAAAACATTCGATGTGTCAGACTGAGTCTCATGCACTATGTTAATGAAAGGAAAACAAAACTGGCAACGTTTAAAGGGACAGTGCTCTGTCTTACTCCCTTACATAGCAGCCTATAGTACTGCCTCATGGGATAAAGTGTAATCTTGTCTGAGGGAGCTGACGTCATTCTCACTTCTTAGTCAAATCCATTTGATGCCAAGTATATGTCAAAGTAAACAGTCACCTCTTTATACAGTGGACAGCCCTGTGAGCCAAATTACAAAACTTTGGAGGTCATGGGAAACCTTTTTGAAAGTTGTTGATTATTAAACTTGAACTCACCCAAAATTCTCCTACCTGTAGCCTAACTTGTAAAATGTATCTTTCACCCACCACATCTGTGCTTACTGATTTATATCGGTTCTCATTTAAGAAATGCCAAGTTTTAAAAAAAAACCTCATGTCTATTTTCAAATTTTTAGTTTCACTCCTCTCTATCTCTGTGATCACCCTCAACTTTACAAACTTCGGACATCTCTGGGCTTCTCCAGTTCTGAAATATTGAGCATCTTTGATTTTCACTCTCCATGGTGGCACCAGCCCTCAGTTAGCTCAATTGGGAATTCCCACTCTAAATCTCTCTGCTTCTCTACTTTTCTTTTCTCATTCTCCACAAAACTTTAACCTAGTTTTTCGTCTTCTATCTTAATATGACTCCACATAGCTCTAACATTTCTATAATATTTCTATGAAGTACGTTGAGATGTTTCATCAGATAATATATGCGAAATAAATAATGCTAAACTAGGAAGTAACCTCTTGCACAGAATTTGACATTGCTGATGTAAAAATAACTTAACAAAATAGGTGACAACCATTCTCTGCTTTGTTTTTCAAGGTAATGTCAAGGGTCGAAAAGTGTGGCACTGGAAAAACAGCAGGTCAGGCAGCGTCCGAGGAGAAGGAGAGTGTGATATTTCGGGCATAAGACCTTCATCAAGGCTCACTTTCTCCCAAGGCAATGTCTAGACCAATTAAAATCAACCTACCTGGTTTAGAATTTTAGTAAAGCCTAGTAGTTAACTGTCAGTCATCTTTAACTCGTACATTTACAATGCCATTTGCTCTACAATTTGACAACCAATCAACAGTCTCCTCCATTAAGTATAAATGCTGTTTTCTCTTCACTTTACTTTTTCTTGTAAATGGTCCTGACGAGTGCAAGTTCACAAAAATTGTTGCACTTCAGCAAAAAATAAAACACCTGGAAACAAAATTTAAGATATTATCTATGTTATGATCATAGCTGATGCGAATACTGGACAATCATATACTAGAAATAGATCGTGATAGAGATAGATTGTAAGTTTAGATTTTGCAGTTGATTAGTCATCGAAGATATTCATATGAGGCTGTCAATATTCGTTAACACAGGAACACAAGTTATTTAAACAAAATTTAAAAAAAACAAAGATATATATATTTATATATATTAGAAATTAGAACTATCTTAACATCAATAGGAAATCAAATTTTCAACCTGTTTCCCAACAATATCCTTCACAGACACTCAATCCCAAAGAAGTATCATTCCTATCTCAGTTCCTTAATTTCTTAGTTAACAGACTATATTTATAGGGAATGTTTATACAACCTTTATAGATTAGAGACTTCACAAATAAAACTCTTTTGTTGGGAGGAAGCTATTTTCTTGAGCTGACTTCTTGATGCTTCTGAACGTCTTACTAATCGAAATTAGTCACCCCAGTCTGTTTACTTTGTATGTCATAAAACTGATTTGATCAATTAAATTACAGATAGACACTTACTGAAATCACATGCTTTCTTTTAAATGATGTATTTAGGTCTCGGTTCCAAATTACGTTCTCACCTCTAAAGGTTACCTTCACAGAACTGAAACCAAAAATTTGTAAGTTTAAATTCCAAAATGACAATAATACATTATAAAGGTTTATCACAAGAACTAAACAAATTGAGAATTCAAGAGAAATCTCTTTACTCAGAGAGCACTGAGAATAAAGAGCTCACAACACTGGGAATAAGGACAATAGCATAACATAGCTAGGTTTAAGGGGAAGCTAGACAGACACGTGAAAAGGAATGGAATAGAAAATTACATTGAAGGAGTGAGATGAATATTAGTGGGAGTACCCTTGAGAGCATGAACAGTGACAAAGATCATTACCTTAATGATATATGCTGGAAACAATTTGAAGGAGCTATCCCATCACTCTAATTTCTTCTGCTTTTTCCCATCTCCTTACAAGTTGTTCACTTGCAAATATTTATCTCATTCCTTTTTAAATGCTTCCACCACCCTTACAAGCAGCACATTTTGGATTGGCATCAAACATTGATTGATCATTGCAAATACCAAAAACTGGGTCCGTGATCGAATTAATTGAAGACTGTATAGAGCCTAGAGCTCTCTGCCCCTCAGGAGAAACTAGGTTTGAAATAGTTCATTGCTTCTTTGATAATTAACATTCATTAATTCTGAAGATCACCGCCTGATTTTAATTGCTGCCCGCTCTGCTATTGAGGTTGTGCTGTGTAACAGTTTCAGGCAGTTAAGACAGTTTCCAATTAATGAGTCAGTGCTCACTTATAAAATAACATTCTTCTGGAGAATTCTTTGAAACTTTTATTGATATTGTTAAAGGTGAAGGAGAGATTTGCTTATTCTCAGGATGTGTGTCGCTGGCTCGGCCAGTCTTTATTACCCTTCCCTGATTACTCTTGAGAAGGTGATGTTGAGCTGCCTTCTGGAACCACTGCAGTCTCATTTACTGCTGGTAATCCTATTGTGCAGTAGCAAGAGAAGTCCAGGATTTTGATCCAGTGAGAAGCAAGGAACAGTGACATAATTGTAAGGATGATACTCATGACTTTAAAGGGAACTTGGAGACAGTTGCATTTGCATCTTGGTTTGGAGCATGCTAACAAATACATATACCATATATTTTAACAGCACAGACTGTTCAGTCCAACTTGTCAGTGCCAACCAAGTTTTCCAAACTCAGCCAGTCCCATTTACCTGCATTTGGCCATTTCCCTGGAAAAAGATTTTGCAGGAGTGAGCCTTTTGAGACCAACATTTGAGAAGTATGTGCCCTGAAGTTATCTTCAGAGAAGACGAAGAACCACAAGGCAGGATCTACACTGAGAACAAACGTTAGCCACTTCAGTCAAATCAGGGTTATATTTGTTTCAAGCCAAACTTACAGAGTTAAAATTAGAATTAGAATTAAATGTGAATGAAGTTAAATTAAGTGAGTTAAATTGAAGTTAAGTTAGATGAAGTAAGAAGTAAATATTGCAATGAATGTATGTTTACATTGAGTATTAGCACTTAAAGAGTTAAATAAAGATGGGCTTGTCTAATTAAAATCTGAGTGGACTCCCTGCCTTTTGTCTATCACACAAGAGAAGAACAGCTGGGGAAAAGATTTGGGGATTCCTTTCAGGCAACATACTGTCATTCCCCTTCCCAACAAAAATCAATTGGCCTCAATGTTGAAAGTTTCAATTGACTCCAGGCTCTACATCCTTATGGAGACAGACGGTGTGAATGAGTTCCAAATTTTCCTTACCCTTGATGTGGATAGGTGTCCCTCCTACACATTCAGGGCTAATATGGTGAGCAAGGTCCCATTTATGGAGTAAGAAAGGTAGACTCATTGTTTTCAGAAATAAGCAATTCAGCCCATCAAGTCTAATACACACAGAGGGTGGTTTGTAGGTCGAATGAACTGCCAGAGGAAGTGGTAGTTGCAGGTAAAGTTACAACATTTAAAAGAGATTTGGACAGGTACATGAATGGGGAAGGTTTAGAAAGATAAATGGAACGAGTTTAGTTTGGGGAAACTTGGTTGACATGGATGACTTGGACCAAAGGGTCTGTTCCGTGCTGTTTGACTCTATGACACCATATCATTCAACAGGATCATGGTGGATCTGATAACCCTCCACCCCACCTTCCTGCTTTCTCTCCATAACCCTTGATTCCCTCACTGATTAAAAATCTGTCTATCTCAGCCTTGAATGTACTTAACATTCCAGTCTGCAGTAATATATTCCACATATTCAGTAATCTCTGAGAGAAATAAAAATTCACCTTATCTTCACTTTAATGAATGACCACTTACTCTGAGATGATACCCTCAGGTCCTAGACTCTCACAAAGGGGAAGCAACCTACCATTATCTACCCTGTCAAGCTCCTGAAAAACTTAGTATGTTTCAAGAAAGTCTCCTCTCATTTTTATAAATTCCATTTAGTACTTTGGTCTCTGTCTTCCTTTTTATTTGTTGTGGTTCTGTTCGCCGAGCTGGGAATTTGTGTTGCAGACATTTCGTCCCCTGTCTAGGTGACATCCTCAGTGCTTGGGAGGCTCCTGTGAAGCGCTTCTGTGATCTTTTCTCCGGCATTTGCGCGGATACCCGCGCAATTTCATCAACAGATGCCTAAGGGAAAGACAACGGAA
>NC_057735.1:2268805-2271370 GCF_004010195.1 Chiloscyllium plagiosum
TGACAAGCAACATGAATTTGACTGGGACAACACTACTATTATAGGACAAGCCAAACAGAGAACAGCCAGGGAATTCCTAGAGGCATGGCACTCATCCACACATTCAATCAATAAGCACATCGACCTGGATCCAATATACCGACCACTGCAGCGGACAGCTGGAACTGACAACCGGAAGCGGCAGATTTAAACCACTACAAATGGCAGAGGAAAGATCACAGAAGCGCTTCACAGGAGGCTCCCAAGCACTGAGGATGTCACCGAGACAGGGGACAAAGCGTCTGCAACACAAATTCCCAGCTCGGCGAACAGAACCACAACAACGAGCACCCGAGCTACAAATCTTCTCACAAACTTCCTTTTTATTTATCTAAAGTCTGCTCACATTAATAATTATGATGCTTCAAAGCTAAATATTATTTAAATTATTTAAATTCCTCTACTATGTGTCATGATTTAATTTATTTTCTGTTTTCTGTTTCACTGCTAGGAATTGTGTAAGCAGTTAGTGAATAAACTCTTCACCTCTCTACGTCTCCTGTCATCTTTAAGATGCTTCTTAAACGCTACTTCTTTGACCAACTTTTGGTCACTTCTCTTGATATCTTCAAATACAGTTCAATAATGCAATTTTCTTCTATGAAGCTTTCCAGACTCTTTAATACAGTGATCTATAAATGCAAATTAGTGTTTTTGCCATTGCAGAATCCTGCTGTTTTAGATGAATATTTAGACTAATGAAACAATAAGGAAAGCATTAATCTTTCTCATATGGAGGTGCTGACTCTGCATTTCATAGGTCATTGGCACCATGTGGCTATTCTCCATGTGTGAGATAAGACTGCAAGTGTAGATGGGCTATTCGACTGTGGGAGGAAGGTGGAATCAGAGCTGAGTCTAACAATATCCCAAACCCACCAAAGGTCCAAGAAATGTACCTACTACAAGGGAGCCATTAGATGGTTAGGAGCAGGCTGATCATGTTTAGATAGTTAACAAAGGGATGTTGGGACAATTGTAGGTTCCCTATTGCCACCTCAGTTAACAAACTACCTGGATGGTGAAGTTTGAGTTAAACAAAAATCTGAATTAAAAAGTTAGACTACTGATGACTGTAACTACGATCAATTTTTGTCAAATCCCTGGCTCAGCAATATCCTTCTGGGAGGGGAATCTCTCATCCTCTGCTCTGACCTGCTTGTGAGTCCTGATTCACAGTAACATGTTAGTAAAGTACCCACTGGACAATTAGGGATGGGCAATAAATGCTGGCCAGGCCTTTGGCACCCATATCCCATGTGCAGGTTTTAAAAAAAAATCTGAGGAGTTCAGGAAGTTCACTTTCGAGGCAGGCATCAACCAAGTGACAGATTCTCCACTCCATCCTCCATTGAATGCAGAGGTAGGAACAGCAGTCAAGAACGAAATCACTGATGAAGAGAATTCTGCTTCAGAAATTAGCTCTACCCAGTTCCACAGCAATTGCATTGAATAAAAGATACTAAATAGCAGAATTGTTAAAGGGAAGGAAGTTAAAAATGGATACATTAATGTTAGAACTCAACTTCAGGCTAATCATAACTTCCCAAGACCACAAACAGGAAAAATGAATGAAGAAAAGCCAAAAGCATTAGAGATTATACAACTCCAAACACAAGCTTAAAGGGAGAGCAGAAAGTCTGGTGAAGGGACAGGAAGTCAGAAGACACTATCATTAGCAAAATAAATCAACTGGGGTCTTACATTTTCAGAACACCAGAAGAGATATCCAAGGGGAACAGGAATGAATTACTCAGGAAGTGAGACTGAGTTCGATTATCAGAGAATCATCAGAGAACTAGACCAATCCTACATCAAAGAGTGCACAGGTAATACAATGATTTCAGTACATGGTACCAGATTGGGATGACGAGTCAGAGTTAAAGATCATCTCGCCCTCTGGGTTCTGCATTGGGTTTTCTTCGAGCTGATGTTTGATGGGGTCAGAGTAGGGGGAGTTTTAATCTGTCTAGTCCTGTGCTGTCCCTGTCCTGGGAGTGTTTGATGGGGATAGTGTAGCAAGCTCTGTACTCTGTATCTAACCCTGTGCTGTCCCTGTCCTGGGAGTGTTTAATGGGGACAGTGTGGGGGAGTTTTACTCTCTATCTAACCCTGTGCCATACCTATATCCAAAATATTTCACAGACAGAGTGCAGGAAATCCTCAAGGACGAAGGTGAAGAGCCAGAAGTGGTGATACATGTCGGCACAAATGATGTCGGGAAGAAGAGGAGGAACATACTACAGCGGGACTTCGGAGAACTAGGAAGAAGGCTGAAAAGCAGGACATCCAAGGTGGTTATCTCCGGTTTGCTTCCAGTTCCTCGGGCTGGAGAGGCCAGAAACAGGGAGATAATGGACTTGAACATGTGGCTGGGGAACTGGTGCAGGAAGCAAGGATTTAAATTCTTGGATCACTGGGGTATGTTTTGTGGTAAGCATAAATTCTACAAGAGAGACGGTTGGAACCTTAATAGGTTAGGGACCAGCATTCTGGCAGGCAGGTTTTCTACTGCAACACAGCTAC
>NC_057735.1:2274453-2289119 GCF_004010195.1 Chiloscyllium plagiosum
TGTGGATTGCTCTGCCCCAGAGGGCAGTGGAGGTTCAGTCTCTGGATTCATTTAAGAAAGAGTTGGATAGAGTTCTCAAGGATTGTGGAATCAAGGGTTATGGAGATAAGGCAGGAACAGGATACTGATTGAGGATGATCAGCCATGATCATATTGAATGGTGGTGCAGGCTCGAAGGGCAGAATGGCCTACTCCTGCACCTATTGTCTATTGTCTATTTCAGTCCGCGCTGAATGCTGAAATCTTGGTGCTGATGCTGGTTGCCTGGAATGGAAATATTTGAATCCCCGACACTGACAATTTTTTCTTGTTCAACATAGGATTTGGACAAAATGATAAAAAGAAGTAAAACATGTTATTTCTGTTGTGATATGGCAATCTTTATTCTGGAGTTCCTCCTGACATAAGTAACAAGGTTCCAATGAATCAAATTTGCTCAGTGTTTTTGTATTGTGACATTTTCTTCCCCAATTATGTGCTCAAGATAGTCCATCAGCGACTGTAACGTTATTCTCACAGTGGTCTTGCTCCAGCAATCAATATTATTATGATCCTAGCAGATGTTACTACTAGACAAGTCAGATCCCAGAACAAAATATAATCTGATACTGTTTTTTAATTACACTGTGGTCATTCTGTGAAACATTGACACATGAGGGTGCCAAGATTTTTTCAACGGAATAGAAGCTTATTACATAAAACACTAAACCCAAAGTCACTGCTGCAGATTTCAGATTGGCCTAATTCAGAGTGAACCCACAGAAAGTGACTGGCCCGGATGGCGGCTCCAGCTATCTTTAACCTCTCCTTACTCTGATCTAAGGTTCTCACCTGCTTCAAGAAGACCACTATCATCCCAGTGCCAAAGTATAATCGGAAAGTGTGCCTCAATGACTACCCACCAGCGACTCTGACATCTACCATTATGAAGTGCTTTGAGAGGTTAGTATTGGCACTTGTCAACTCCAGCCTCCCAGATTTCCTTGGTCCACTACAATTCACCTACCATCGCAATACGTTCATGGTAGACACCATCTCCCTGGTCCTACGCTCATCCGTGGATCATCTGGACAACAAGGATACCTACGTTAGACTCTTACAAATTGACTATAACACTGCCTTCAACGCCATGATTCCAAACAAACTTATCTCCAAACTCCGAGACGTAGGACTCTGCTCCCCCCTCTGCAACTGGATCATCGACTTCCTGACCCATAGACCGCAATCAGTAGATAGGTGTTATGAAGATGTGGGTGTACTGTACTCTTAAGAGAGTTAGAAGCAAGCAGAACTACCTGACAGCACCAAGTATTCTCAATACGATTACAATGTAACACTTGGTCGAAAGCTAGATTAGCTGGCTTGCCTGGAAATGACAAAACTGATTCGAATTTGGCTAATCAGTTTAAATTATACCCTGGAAAATACCAAACTCCAATCCAGTTTGAATTTAGTATACTGTCAATCTTAAAACCCAATGACACAATCCGATGCTTTGGGGGGGTGGGGGGTATAAGACCAGAGAAAATTGAACAGTTAGGTGGAGAACTGCCAAGCTACCAGCCTATAAAGATTGCCTGAAAAATGTTAAAAATCGCACAACACTAGGTTATAGTCCAATAGGTTTACTTGTAAGCACCTGATGAAGAAGCAGCACTCTGAAAGTTAGTGCTTCCAAACAAACCTGTTGGACTATAACCTGGTGTTGAGTAATTTTTAACTTTGAACAGCCCGGTCCAACACTGGCATCTCCAGATAATGCCCAAAAAATAGCTCTCTTAAAAGTACCTTTATCAATCAGTAACCTTTGAAGCTGAATCCCCAAGAAGAAGAAAAGAAGACAGGAATACAGAGAAGAACCGAAAGCTGCCTGGTTTTGAGATAAGAAATTTTGTTTTGTAAATCTTAATCAGGATTTTTATCAGACCAGTATTGTAGATGGGAAAGCAAAAGATAGGTTAGTGGAAAGAGTTGTGAATAGTTGTTAGGAAATTATTCTCTGTTTTACTTTAAGAAATAAAGTTGTTCATTTTAACTTTAACTAGTTCTTGGCCTCTCGAATTTTCACATTACTGCACGGGATAAATCTTTTCTGTGTTGCTGGTTTTAAATTAAGCAGGAGGGTTTACCCCGTGTCATAACATAGGTGACAATATTTCCTCCACGATAATCTTCAACACTGCTGTCCCACAAGGCTGAGTACTCAACCCCTTACTATACTCCCTGTCCACTCACAACTGGCCAATATCACCCCAACTCCATTTGCAAGTTTGTTGATGACACCACCATAGTGGGTCAGATCTTAAACAATGATGAGACAGAGTACTGTAAGGATTCTATAATTCTACATAGAATATGGTTCACAAAAGATCTTAAAACTCCCACCAAAAAAAGTTCAATCTATTCTCAAACAGCATCATTTTGTAACAATTCTAGTCCAGAGAAGTTATCCTTTGATATCAAATCTTTAAGTTTAATGTAGCTGAACTCTCCAGTTCTTTCCGATGATCTGTGAAATCGTCTTACGTGAATACTACCAAAACTGAAAGCTTAGACTTTCTAAGCATTTCAATAACCTGCACATTTATAACTAACATTCCTAGTCTGGAAGTTAAGCAAATTGCATTTCTGTACTGAAGTAACTGCCTTCCCTGAATTAATTTATAGTCATTTTTCTCAGGAGAGAAGCTATATTTGCTTCTGACTACAGTCAGGTCTTCTGTAAACTGCTCTAAAAGTGTATAGTTAATGGGTTTTCTGAGCTAAAGCCCAATACAAAAAATCTGTTCCTGATCATCCATGAAAAATAATTTAATGGTGTTCAGTGTTTATACTTCCTGATATAAACCAGCACAGTACAAACAATTTCCCATTAACACTCCAGGGTGTCCCTGCTCACTGACTAACACTGATTAGGTCACTGTTCTGGAAGGATTACTTAACTTAGTTTATTATTTTTTCAATGTTTTACAAAAGTAACCAACTCCATATACCTCAATTTTCTAATCCAAACTCTAAAAATTATATTAACGTATTTATATACATATAAATTCAGTCACCTTTCATGACTATGAAGATGCAGGAGTCTCTGGGTATTTGTTTCTGTCAACTACTGACTGGGGATTACTGAACCTGCAAATAGGTGAGAAGTTACTTTAGATGAAACCTTGACGAAAAATTGACAGCACTTTACCAATATGCACAGTTTTTCATTCTCCATTCAGCCAGCAAATTCTTGGGGAAGATTGGAAATAGTAAGAATAATATGGCTCTGGAATATAGTGATTGATTTTTATCATTCCATGGTCTGATTTACATCCCTATTATATTTAAGAACTTGTAATGTAAAGACCACTTTTATTTATTTGGACTGTGGGAAAAGATACACCTTTAAACCAAGGAGACATTGTAAAGAGATATTTGTATTTTTCAACATCAGGTTTAGAGAAGCATTGTAAGTTGCATTCACAATGATGCAGGTGTTCCAATGGCTAGACGGTCATTATTCTAATGTAAACAGGAGTCACACATCAGGATCCCTGTGGAATCCGCATCGTAACAGACTCTGAATAATTCTACTGGGGAATTCTCCTATGCCTGGAATGCTCCAAAAGATTCAATTTAAAGTGTTTCAATGAAATTAAGTAAGTAGTTACTCAGGAAAGGTTAAACAATTAAATAAATTGTCTAATCCCTGAGTAACTATTCAACTGACCCCATTCGTAACTTGCATTCCACTCATCAACTTCCTCCTCTCCAGAGTACTTAAAACACCCAGACCTTGACAAGGCACGGCCCTCTCTCCCTCCTATACCCAGCACCACTAGCCTGTCTCAACCCCAAACCCCTCTTCCTTCTCTCCCTTTCCCCTGCTCTGGATCCATTCCCACACCCTCCACTCTGAATCTGCTCGCCCTTCCTCCATTCTGGACTCAGAACCCCATGTCCCCTGCTCTGGACATGTGGCACCACTGCTCTGAACCCCATCTACTCTGCAACCCTAGGGACACAGCTTTCCCCTTCCCTGCCCGGAATTTGACCTCAGCATAAACTGACACCCACCTTCCCTGCCCTCAGACCCGATATCTACCCTGATCTACCCTAAACACTGTATCACTGACATGGCCCCTTTACCACTTTTGCAACTTACCTACCTGGCAGCCTACTCCCAGCACCCTAACCCTTATACACTTGGCACTCCACCCACCTGCTAGACTTACATGGCACCCTACAAACACTCCTCTTCCCTTCTCATTTGGTGCCCTACCTACTCTGCTCCCTCTCCTTTCTACAGCAGCTATCAGAGGGACTGTTTGTGAATTTGGAACTTTACATTCCAGAATATAGCATGCTGTGCCTTTCCCTGCCAGTTCTGTACCACAAGGCAACTGTCAGAATGGGAGCATGGCTCCTCATTTCCAAAGGAGCCCTGTGCAAAATCTCATCTCAGAAATGCAGAGCTGTCTTCTTTTGTAGGGACAGGGTGGCGTGAGATTGCCGTCCTGTGGAATATCTGATCGATTGTTACCTTTTCCTGGAACAGTGAAGAAGAAATCAGATAGAGCACCACTGGTGGGTTTCTGAAATAAGGGACAACTGCTTGAGAACGACATTTTTATTAGTTCCTGGGCAGGTGACTATTGCTTGCTTTGTGGGCAATACAGAAGAAGGTTTCAACCTGGAAAATTAAAATACCCAAATTTATTGCACTATATGTTTTATGAAGTCTCATGACACCAGGTTATGGTCTAACAGGTTTATTTAAAATCACAATGAGTTAGTCGACCCCAGTCCAACACCAGCACCTCCACATGATATCTTGCATGGAGGAGTAACAGAAAACCTCCAGGTAGAGAGCATTACCTTCAGAGACTCTGAAACAGGCAAATTCTCAACCAGTGACTAAACAACTGCATCAGTGTGCAAAGAAACCTAGTCTTATCAGCAAAGAATGAAATGGAATTGGAAGAAAATGAAAGAAAACAACTTATTGAATCCTGGTCCAAGACTGGTTCTATTAAACTGCATTTCCCTGATTTTCTTCCAACATTTCTATACGTGATTTTGTGTGTATATGAGAGCGGGATTATTAAAGGGGTAGAGTTTAAGTTAAAGAGAGTTATAAATTAGTAACTCATTTTTCTCTGCCATTTTGATTAAAAGCAAACTTTTTGCAATAAATGACTATTTTAAATCCAGAAATCTATTAAGTATTTTCTTTTCATTTGATTTCATCAGTCAGGTAAATTGGGACTGTGGATAGTTTGACTAAACCTTCAACTTTTGTGATGACCTGGTAACAGTGGGGCTTGATTTAGGGAACACTAAATTGTGACACTAAGTTTGTACATTATTTGCTGTTAATCTCATCCCAGGAGATTCGGGGTTAATCATTAATATATGATTAAAATTATCTTAAAATACTAAAACATGATCATTCTTAATTCAGCATAAATCAACTTCTCTGGTCCAATATGGGACCAATTTAAGCATGAATACAAACGCAAAATTCTGTGTGTTATGGAAATCATAAATAAAAACAGAAAATTCCAGAGAAACTCAGCAGGTCCAGCAGCATCTATGGAGAGAGAAACAAGGTTAACATTTCAGATCAACGACCTTTTAGCAGAATTTAAAGGAGCCAGAGATGGAGCAGGCTTTGAGCAGGTACAGATGCCAGAAAAGGTGAAGGATAGAGATGTGGGAGCAAAGGACTAAATGGGAAAGTTCTGTGATGGGATGCTAAACAGAAATAGGATCAAATGACTTAAAGGAAAGATGGTGCAGGACAAAAATGAGGGTCAAGTGAAGAAATTATCTTGTTGATTGATTGGGTTGATCTAATAATAATTTGTGTTAAAATCTCATTGATGTATGGAATAAAATGAAGAAATTATAACAATGTTATTATAGCAAACCAGTGATGCCCACATCCCACAAGTGAGTTAAATATTAAAATGCTTTCAACCTTTTCTTTTCCATTCCTTTTTATTCTTCCTTTAATTCAGTCTTTCTTTCTCTCTCTTTATTTCTTTTTCTGTATGTTCTTTCTATGTCATTCATCCTATCATTTCTCTGACCTTCCTCAGGTTTTATCATTAAGGAGAGGCACTGTTGCCCAGTTCCTCACGTTGTACTTTGGATATGTCAAACGTACAGATAAAGGAGTCCCAAACTGAAAGGTGCAGATACATACCTAACAGACGTTAGATTTAGATTTAGATTTTTATTGTCCCGTATATCTGAGTACAGGATTACAATGAAATGTGTACAAGTTGCTATTCTCCAGAGCCATCTTAGAATACAAAAGACAGCATTAAAAAACAGAAGAAGAAATAAAAGTAAAACAGCCAAGGGAAGAGGAAGTGTCCAGATCACTCCCTCACCACCAGAAAAACATAACCACAAAGTCCCCCCTTCAGTTGGCAAACACTCACGGGCCCTGAGTTCCCTAATTGCCCTACTTTAGAAAGATATGCCTATTTCTCTTTCCTGCCTCCTATGGGGCATTTTAGTGAACTCACCATTTGTTGAGAATCAACACATGGAACACAGACCAGGAACATTCCATGGACTCAGTCAGGAATAAAAGGGGAGTCACTCTTGGTTCCAGTACTGCTGAGTTAAACAGGAAAGACAGCTACCATGGTTTCTATTCCTGACCATAAACCTTCTGGGAACTGCATGTGTGAATGTACAGCAGGGACAATGTCACAGATGAACAGTTCACCAACACTCACTATCCCAAACTCACCCAGGAAGAATGTACACAGGAGCAGGGTGCTGTGGACATTGCAGTTAGCTATCATTTAATCAGGGTCAGCGGGAGGAGGGGAGAAGGGTGGAAACAGAGATGACATAGGTTGAAAATCTCTCCATCTCATTGCTGCTTGAGGCAATTCACAATCAAACTGTGGCACAGCTGCTGTGATGAGACTGTCATTGCACCAGAACTGATGGGTGATACATGGTCTGTCTGTATACAATTAGCAACACAGAGAGTTGGCATTAAATAGACCCAATATCTGAGACTACCCATTATATAAAGATCAAGGAAAGTGAAACTCTGAAAATAATTATTTTTAGTAACATGAGCTTCACTTTTCATCAAAATTAAACTTCATGAGGATTCTGGGTAATCCAAGAAGGAGGACGGGAAAAATTTCCGGCGGTAACAGCTGCTCCTTTTTTGAGGTGTTTTAGGTGCCAGAAGTGATTTCTTCGAATTCCAGGAGCAGCAATTCCTGTTCTATATGCTGTTTCATTGTTTTGGAACTTTGGAAAAAAAAAGTCAAAACAACAGCAGTTTTAAAAGGGGGAAGGACAGACAAAGGAAGCACATGGTGAGGTCAGGGCAGGAGAGAGAGAGAAAGAAACTGACAGCAGTGAACCTGCACAGTTACTGCCTTTGCTGTTTGAATTTATGTATCGCTGGACATCGGAGTGTGTCTGGGAAAATTAACAAACAGTGAAATTCACAACTGACCTTGGAGGAACTATTGGGTGAAGTTCACAGTGCAGAAGCAGATAAGTGTATTGTTTTTAAGTGGGACCTACAGGAAGCCTGCAGTAGTGAGTAGAGTGGATTCTTTCTTGATTATATGTTATTTGAGATATGTCTCTTGATTAAACTTAAAATATAAACCATAACTATTAATTTAACCTGGGGCAGTGTTTTGTGGAGGAATAAGATGGTGTTATTTTCTGGGCCTGTAGATTGTGAAAGAGCAAAAATGGCCTTTAGTAGAGAGATATGCGCTTCTTGTCAGATGTGGGATTTTAAAGAGAGTTTAAGAGTTACTGTGGGTTATATCTGCAATAAATGCTGTTGGTTGCGAATCTTATCAGATCGAATAGATCGGTGGAGAGACAGATAGAAGCGATGAGGAATTTGCAACAGCAACAGTGTGTGATGGATGGCAGTTATAGGAAGGGGGGAATGTCTCAGATGTTCGCAGGTAAAGGGACGGCTAGAAAATGGGAAGCCTTCAGAAATGAGATAACGAGAATCCAAAGAAAGTATATTCCTGTTAGGTAGGTAGGTATAGGGAATTCTGGATGACTAAAGAAATTGAGGATTTGGTTAAGAAAAAGAAGGAAGTATATGTAAGGTATAGACAGGATAGATCGAGTGAATCGTTAGAAGAGTATAAAGGCAGTAGGAATATACTTAAGAGGGAAATCAGGAGGGTAAAAAGGGGACATGAAATTGCTTTGGCAAATAGAGTTAAGGAGAATCCAAAGGGTTTTTACAAATACATTAAGGACAAAAGGATAACTAGGGAGAGAATAGGGCCCCTTAAAGATCAGCAAGGCAGCCTTTGTGTGGAGCCGCAGAAAATGGGGGAGATACTAAATGAGTATTTTGCATCAGTATTTACTGTGGAAAAGGACATGGAAGATATAGCAAGTAACAAAGTAGATGGTAACACCTTGCAAAATGCCCAGATTACAGAGGAGGAAGTGTTGGATGTCTTGAAACGGTTAAAGGTGGATAAATCCCCAGCACCTGATCAAGTGTACCCTAGAACTCTGTGGGAAGCTAGAGAAGTGATTGCCGGGCCTCTTGCTGAGATATTTGTATCATCGATAGTCACAGTGAGGTGCCGGAAGACTGGAGGTTGGCTAACGGTGCCACTGTTTAAGAAGGGTGGTAAAGACAAGCCAGGGAACTATAGACCAGTGAGCCTGATGTTGGTGGTGGGCAAGGTGTTGGAGGGAATCCTGAGGGACAGGATGTACATATACTTGGAAAGTCAAGGACTGATTAGGGATAGTCAACATGGCTTTGTGCGTGGGAAATCATGTCTCACAAACTTGATTGAGTTTTTTGAAGAAGTAACAAAGAGGATTGATGAGGGCAGAGCAGTAGACATGATCTATATGGACTACACTAAGACGTTCCACAAGGTTCCCCATGGGACACTGGTTATCAAGATTAGATCTCACGGAATAAAGGGAGAACTAGCCATTTGGATACAGAACTGGCTCAAAGGTAGAAGACAGAGGGTGGTGGGGAAGGGTTGTTTTTCAGAGTGGAGGCCTGTGACCAGTGGAGTGCCACAAAGATCGGTGCTGGGTCCTCTACTTTTTGTCATTTACATAAATGATCTGGATGTGAGCATAAGAGGTACAGTTAGTATGTTTGCAGATGACACCAAAATTGGTGGTGTAGTGGACAGCAAAGAAGGTTACCTCAGATTACAACAGGATCTTGATCAGATGGGCCAATGGGCCGAGAAGTGGTAGATGGAGTTTAATTCAGATAAATGCGAGGTGCTGCATTTTGGGAAAGCAAATCTTAGCAGGACTTATACACTTAATGGTAAGGTCCTAGCGAGTGTTGCTGAACAAAGAGACCTTGGAGTGCAGGTTCATAGCTCCTTGAAAGTGGAGTCGCAAGCAGATAGGATAGTGAAGAAGGCATTTGGTATGCTTTCCTTTATTGGTCAGAGTATTGAGTCCATGAGTTGGGAGGTCATGTTGCAGCTGTACAGGACATTGGTTAGGCCACTGTTGGAATATTGCATGCGATTCTGGGGTCTCCTTCCTATCGGAAAGATGTTGTGAAACTTGAAAGGATTCAGAAAAGATTTACAAGGATGTGGGATTAGATTGGATTGGGATATCTACTTGGCATGGATGAGTTGGACCGAATGGTCTGTTTCCATGTACATTTCTATGACCCTATGACTCTAAATAGATTCCAGCATATCGCCTGGATGTCTTTTCACTCTATGTATAAATTCCCAAGCATCCCAAATAGATTCCAGTCTGACTCACTCCCGGGTATCTGTTCGCCAATATATAAACCACCCTGAACCCCTCGATTAGATTACTGTCTGCAATTCATTCCTTGGTGTGTATTAAATATCTAAACCATCCCAAACACCTTAATTAGATGCCAGTCTGTAACTCACTCCTGAGCATTTATTCATCAAAATATAAAAAAACCCTGAACCCATTAATTAGATTCCAGTCTACCATTCACTCATGAGTATCTATTAGTCAATACATAAACCACCCCGAACCCCCTTGATTAGATTCCAGTCCGTAATTCACTTCAAGTACCTGTTATTCAATTTATAAACCATCCTGAACCATCCAGACTCCAGTCTGTGACTCACATTTGGGTATTTCTTATTCTATATATAAATATCCCAAACCTCACAGCTATACTCCAGACTGTAACTCACTCCCAGGTATCTGTTATTCAATATGTAAACTCTTCCAAACCCCTCAATTAATTTTCAGTCTGTATTTCATTCCCAAATATATTTTATTGCGCTTATAAATGCCCAAGCCCCTCAATTATATTCCAGGCTATTCTTTGCTCAGGTGTTTGATATTCTATATATAAACTACTGGATCCCCTCATAATAGACTCCAGCCTGTAATGCACTCCTTTTATTCTATATATAAATCACACTAAACAGTTCAATTAGATTCCAGTCTGTCTCTCAAAAATATTTATGTTCTATATATAAACCCCAAATCCCTTGAATCGATTCCTGTCTTTAACTTACTCCTGGCCATCTGTTATTTAATATACGAACCCACAAATTCTCAATTAGATTCCAGGCTGTAATTCATTTTCCAGGTATTTGTTATTCTGTAGATAAATCACCCTAAACCACTCAATAAGATTTAATTCTCTAACTCACTCCTGTGTATCTGTTAGTCTGTATATTAACCACCAAACCCCTTGAATAGATTCTGGAGACATTTCTCCATATCCTTACCGCACTCATTGGAAACCTGTCTTGGATCCTACTGGCATTTTATTGAGAGAGAGAGAGAGCAAGAGAGAGAGTGAGAGTGAGAGGGAGGGGGAGGGGGTTGGGTGAGGGGGAAGGTATAGTTTTTAATTAATTTGATGTGTTTGGTGAGGATTTCAAAGCATGATAGCAGTTTGATGGTTTGTGAAGACTCACCCTGCCACCTTGTGTTCACTGGCAAAGCTGACAGATTGTCATGGTGTCCAATGCTGCATCAAGCTAATGACACAGGTAGTGATTTTACAGCCTGCTGAAGTATTGGAATGTTCACTCTCCTAGTTTATTTATCCAGTGAATAGTTCAGGCAGTTTTGTATGACACACTGCAAGATCAGTAATAGTGCATGATTTGAAGGATATGGTAGTTCCAACTGAGTAAGTGAAAACCTTTTTAGGAAACATTGGAGCCTCATTCAAGAAAAAAGAAGTTGCGTTTATATAACACCAACAACAACTTGCCCACCACCGACGTCAGGCTCACTGGTCTATAGTTCCCTGGCTTGTACTTACCACCCTTCTTAAACAGTGGCACCACGTTAGCCAACCTCTAGTCTTCCGGCACCTCACCTGTGACTATCGATGATACAAATATCTCAGCAAGAGTCCCAGCAATCATTTCTCTAGCTTCCCAACACAAGTTGTACCATATATATCAATGACATGTAATTACATTGAATTAACACAGATTACATAAAATATAAATCTACCAAAACAAATCCATTTGACTCAATCAGCCCATCTTTGGATTTATTCTCCTTTTTAAAAAATTGTTTCGCGGAATGAGCAGTCTGCCCTAACATTTATCACCTGTCTTGTATTGCCTTTGAAAAGGTTATGGTGAGCTGTTGTCTTGAAACGCCGCACTTCCTGGTGTGTAAGTAGACCCGCAGTTCCGTTATGGTGGAAATTTCAGGATTTTGACCCATTGACAGTGAAGCAACAGTGATATATTTCCAAGTCAGGATGGTGAGTGGCTTGGAGGGACACTTGCAGAGGGTGGTGTTCCCATGTCCCGGTGCTCTTGTCCTTCTAGATGGAAGTGATCATGGGTTTGGAAGGTGCTGTCAAAGGAGTCTTTATAAATTTTCACAGTGCATCTTGTGGATAGTACACACGGCTGCTACTGAGCATCAGTGGTGGAGGGAGTGGGTGTTTGTGGATGTGGTGTTAATCAAACAGGCTGATTTGTCTCAGATGGTGTGAAGTTTCTTGTCCATCCTGCTCCTGACCTGTGTCTTGTGGATAATGGAATGGCTTTAGGGAGTCAGAGGTGAGTTGATCACCACAGGATTCTAACATCGGACCTGCTTTTTTAAGGGACTGTATTTCTGAGGCTAGTCCAATTCAGTTTCCGGTCAATGGTAACCACCAGGATGTTTATAATGGGGCATTCAGTAATGGAAACACCATTGAATGTCAAGAACATAACAACATAAGAAGTAGGAGCAGGAGTAGGCCACCTGGCTCTACAAGCTCGCTCTGCCATTCAATAAGATCGTGGCTGATGTTTTCATGGCCTCAACACCTCTCTCTCACTATACCTTTTAATTCCCTTACAATTCAAAAAGTTATCTATCTTGGCTTTGAAAGCATTTAAGGAGACCAAAACTACACGCAGTACTCCAGGTGTGGCCTCACTAGCATCCTCTACAACTGCAACATTTGCCTTCTTAATTACCTGTTGTACCTGCAGACCAACCTTCTGTGATTCATGCACGAGGATACTCAAGGTCCCTCTGCACAGCAGCATACTGCAGTGCTCCAAAAGCTAGTGCTTCCAATTAAACCTATTGGACTATAACCTGGTGTTGTGTGATTTTTAATTTTGTACACTCCACTCCAACACCAGCATCTCCGAATCATTGGTCTTTTAGAGGATGGGAAGGTGCAATTAGTCATTGGATATGATCAAATGGCCAAGGCATTGAACAGGTATTTTGTATTGGTCTTCATAGTGAAGGACACTGATAACATGTCAATAATTGACAAAGAGATGAAGGGAGGTGAGGACCGGAAAACGCTAGTGTTGGGCAAGCTAATGGAGCTAAGGATAGACAAGTCTCCTGGCCCTGATGGAATGCATCCCAGGGTAATAAAAGAGAGGGTGGGAGAAATAACAGATGCACTGACGGTAAATTTCCAAAATTCGCCAGACTCTGGGGCAGTTCCAGCAGATTGGAAAACAGCTAATGTGATGCCACTGTTTAAAAAGGGAGATAGACAAAAGATGGGGAATTATAATCCGGTTACCTTAACCTCTGTAGTGGGGAAGATGCTTGAGTCTATTATCAAGGAAGAAATGTAGGGCTTCTCGATAGAAATTGTCCTGTTGGACAGATGTAACATTCGTTCATGAAGGGCAAATCTCCTGGAATTCTATGAAGACATTTCAAGCAAGGTGGACAATGGGGACCCAGTGGATGTGGCGTACCTAGATTTCTAAAAGGCCTTCGACAAGGTGCCGCACAAGTGGCTTCTGCATAAGATAAGGATCCACTGCATTGGGGTAATGTATTAGCATGGATAGAGGATTGGTTGACTAACAGAAAGCAAAGAGTGGGGATAAATGAGTGCTATTCTGGTTGGTAAATCAGTAACTAGTGGTGTACCTCAGGGATTAGTGTTGGGACCGCAATTTTCTTTTACAATTTATATACAGTACAACCTCGATTATCCGAAAGAGGTGGGTGGGTAGTACTTTGTTCAGATAACTGATTGTCCAGTTAACTAATCTGATCGTAAACAAGCAGTAATTTATGAGTGCCGGTTATCCCAACATGCCTTGGTTATCTGGAAATGCACACCATAATGCCGTTTAACTGATAACTAATTGAATGTTGAGTTAATGCCATCTTTACGGGACCTTGAGATTTTGTTCAGATAATCCTAAATTTGGATAATTGATGTTCGCATAATTGAGGTTCTACTGTCGATGATTTGGAGTTGGGGACCACGTATCAGGTGTCAATGTTTGCAGATGACACTAAGATAAGTAGCAGAGTAAATGGTGCAGAGGACTGTGAAACTTTGCAGAGGAACATAGATACATTGAGTGAGTGTGCAAAGGTCTGGCAGATGGAATACAATGCTAATAAATGTGATGTCATCCATTTTGGTAGGAGTAACAGTAAAAAGGACTATTAATTGAGTGGTAAAAAGATGCAGCATGCTGCTATGCAGAGGAACCTGGGTGTCCCTGTGCATGAATCACAGAGGGTTAGTCTACAAGTAAAACAAGTAATTAGGAAGGAAAATGGAATTTTGTCCTTCATTGTTGAAGGGATTGAGGTTAAAAGCAGGGAGGTTATGTTACAGTGTACAAGGTGCTGGTGAGGCCACACCTGGAGTACTGCGTGTAGTTTTGATCTTCTTACTTGAGAAGGGATGTACTGGCACTGGAGGGGGTGCAGAGGAGGTTCACGAGGTTGATTCCAGAGTTGAGGGGATTGTCTTATGTATGGAGACTGAGTAGATTGGGATTATATTCATTGAAAGTCAGAAGAATGGGGGGTCACTTATAGAAACATATAAAATTATGAAGAGAATAGATAAGATAGGGTGTTTCCACTGGTGGGTGAAGCTCGGACAAGAGGGCATAACCTCAAGATTAGAGGGACCAGATTTAGGACTGAATTGGGCAGGACCTTCTCCACCCAGAGGGTTGTTAATCTATGGAATTCCCTGCCGAGTGAAGTAGTTGAAGCGAGCTGAAAATGTGTTGCTGGAAAAGCGCAACAGGTCAGGCAGCATCCAGGGAACAGGAGAATCGACGTTTCGGACATAAGCCCTTCTTCAGGAATGAGGAAAGTTTGTCCAGCAGGCTAAGATAAAAGGTAGGGAGGAGGGACTTGGGGGAGGGGCGTCGGAAATGTGATAGGTAGAAAGAGGT
>NC_057735.1:2290406-2293310 GCF_004010195.1 Chiloscyllium plagiosum
GTGTCAAGGTATGCGGAGATGAGTTCGGTGGGGCAGGAGCAGGCGGAGACAATGGGTCGGCCAGGGCAGTCAGGTTTGTGGATTTTGGGCAGGAGGTAGAAGCGGGCGGTGCGGGGTTGTAGGACGATGAGGTTGGAGGCGGTGGATGGGAGATCCCCCGAGGTGATCCCCTGGATGCTGCCTGACCTGCTGCGCTTTTCCAGCAACACATTTTCAGCTCTGATCTCCAGCATCTGCAGACCTCACTTTCTCCTCAAGTAGTTGAAGCTACTTGAGTAAACATTTTTAAAGCTCAGGTAAATATCTTTTGGAAAATAGAGGAATTAAGGGAGGCAAGTAAGTGGATCTGAGTCCATGAAAAGATCAGCCATGATCTTATTGAATGGTGGAGCAGGCTCGAAAGGCCAGACGGCCACCTCCTGCTCCTGGTTCTTATATTTTTGTGTTCTTAATCCTCTATCCATGCTAATATGCTATGTGTTATGCCATTGTCCACTGTGCTCATAACGTCTTTGTGGACTTACAATGGGTTAGTTAAGCATGACCTGGCCTTCAGGAACCCATGCTGTGTCTGCCAAAAACAAATTTCTACTGAGATGCCTTGCTATTTCTTTCTTGATGAGAGACTCATGCATCTTCCCCACTACAAAGGTTAAGCTAACTGGTTTATAATTCCTCATCTTTTGTCTACCTCCTTTTTTATACAGTGGCGTTATATTTGCTGTTTTCCAAACAGCTGGGACTGCCCCAGATTCCAGCGAATTTTGGAAAATTACCACAAGTGCATTTGCTATTTCTCCCACCATTTCTTTTAACACCCTGGGATACATTCTATCAGGGCCAGGAGACTTGCCCATCCTTAGCTCCATTAGCTTGCCCAACGCTACTCTTCTGTAATAATGATTGATTCCAGGTCCTCATCTACCTTCATCTCTTTGTCAATTACTGGCATGTTGTTAGTGTCCTTCACTGAGAAGATTGACATAAAACACCTGTTCAATGCTTCGGCCATTTCCTCATATCCCATGACTAATTGCCCCTTCTCATCTTCTAAAGGACCAATGTTTACTTCAGTCACTCTTTTTCGCTTTATATATTCATCAAAACCTTTGCTACCTGTCTTTATATCCTGAGCCAGTTTGTTCTCATAATCTATCTTACTTTCCTTTATAGCTTTCTTCGTGGCTTTCTGTTGACCTTTAAAGCTTTCCCAATCTTCTAGTTTTCCGCTGATCTTGGCCACTTTGTATACCTTCTTTCAATCTGAGGGACAGTGGTTAGCAATAAGTGCCCAGCAATTATGTGGTACAGATGTTATTTGTCACTTTCAGCCCAAACTGGGATATTCTCCATGTCTTACTGCAATTGAACACAGAATGCTTCAGTATCAGAGGAGTCACGATTGACGCTGAACGTTGTGCAATATCAGCACATATTCCCATTTTGAACTTATGATGAAAAGAAGGTCATTGATGAAGCAGCTGAAGATAATTGGACAGAGGACGCTACCCCGAGGTAACTCTGTTTATGCTGCTTGTCATGCAAATAGTCCTGTTTTGTTGCTTCACCAGGTTGACACCTTTTTAGGTATGGCTGGTGCTGCTCCTGACATGTCCTCCTGCACTCTCCGCTGAGTGAGGTTGAGGGTGAGGATGTAGGTGAGGATCAGAGTGAAGGAGGCAAGCAAGAGGAAGTTCAGGGTCACACTCAGGGACAGAACTGAAGTGTTTCATAAAACAATCACCAAATCAGTCTTTGGTCTCTCCAGTATATGGGAGACTATATTTTGAGCAATGGATACAGGATATTAAACTCAAGGGAGTACTGGCCAAGTGATCACCTGGAAGGGATGTTTGTAGCCTTGAACAGTGTGAAGGGAGGAAATAAGTGACTGATGTAGTATGTCCTCCAGATGCATAGGTAGATTAAGTGGGAGTTGGGTGTGATTCAGGAATGATGGACGATGTCTTTAAGGGAATTGTCCATTAGGGCCCTTAAAAGATGCCTTTTGGAGTAGTGTCACATTGGAGGTGCTGGAACATTGGAGGATGACAACCTTTGAGAATGGAGATAATGGGTGAAATATGAGGAGAAGGTTAACCCAAACACGACCTTGGCAGGAAGGAGAAGGGCGAAAAGTAGAAGTGAGGAAGAATGGGCATGGAGGGATGGAGGGGGTGGTTGCTGTCCTCAATTGAAGAGATAGAAAAACGTATCCAAAGTGCTGATCTAGAAAGTTACATCCTCAGAAGAGATGGTACTAATGTGGAATACCTGGGAGAAGGTAATAAGGTCTTTACAAGACATAGACTGGGAAAAAATGCTGTCGAGGCTGCAGTGAGAGTTTTTTGCACATAAGTACAGAAAGGAATACAAAATGAAAATGTGAAAAAATGGCACGACATTCAAGAAGGCAGAGATGTATGGATTAATTAAGACACATAAGATTTGTTACTATGGCAATTGCATCTCAGTAAGTAGCATATTTAACTTCATTGACAAAATGATTCAGTACTTGTGATGTGTTGCGAAGTATTACCATTTTTCAGAAAAATAAATATCAAACACTCAAAAGGATTATATATCAAACACAGTGACTTGATGAGGCCACACCCAAATAGTTTACTGATCTCACTGATTGATTTTACTCCTAAGGAAATTTTCACTCTTGGAGCTTTTAATATTGTTGTGGTTCTGTTCGCCGAGCTGGAAATTTTTGTTGTAAACGTTTCGTCCCCTGGCTAGGCGACATCATCAGTGCTTGGGAGCCTCCTGCGAAGCGCTTCTTTGATGTTTCCTTTGGTGTTTATAGTGGTCTGTCCCTGCCGCTTCCGGTTGTCAGTTTCAGCTGTCCGCTGTAGTGGTTGGTATATTGGGTCCAGGTCGATATGTTTGTTGATGGAG
>NC_057735.1:2293353-2303190 GCF_004010195.1 Chiloscyllium plagiosum
CTTCTTTGATGTTTCCTCCGGTTTTTATCGTGGTCTGTCCCTGCCGCTTCCGGTTGTAATCTCTGGAGGAAACATCAAAGAAGCGCTTCGCAGGAGGCTCCCAAGCACTGATGATGTCGCCTAGCCAGGGGACGAAACGTTTGCAACAAAAACTTCCAGCTCGGCGAACAGAACCACAACAACGAGTACCCGAGCTACAAATCTTTGCACAAACTTTGAGATTTTAATATGGACATCCAGTCAGTAACAAATTGGAAATCAGTACAATAATTCTATTGCACCTCCTTGTAAATATCTCATTCACCAAAGTCACAATGTCAATAAAGGGAGAAGGAACTCTTCACCACTTTTGTAATTGATATCAGCCTGGTTTAGACACAGAGTTAAGCTCATTCTACGTTGTCCCCATCAGACAGTCCCAGTAAAGGTACAGCATGGAGTTTAGTAAGAGTAAAACTCACTCTACACCATTCCAACAATCACTCCCAGTCAAGGTACACCCTGGGGTTAGATTCTGGGATTAAAGTCCTGTTAGGCGACTGAATGAAGTAGATCGATTGATTGTATTTATATGTACCATCAGCATAGTAAACCATCCCAAGACACTTCACTGGAGTGTTAAGTATGATAGAATTTGATACAACAACAAGATTTGTATTTGAGTTAGGTGGAAGTTAAGAGGGAGGTCAAGAACTGATAATTTTAAGGAGGGCATTCCAGAGTTGGACCCACATAGTCACCAGTTTGGAACATGGAAATTGGGGATATGGAAGAAACTAAAATTAGAGGAGCACTGAAAACTGTCCCCTTACAGAATAAGTATTGGTTTTCCCTTTATTAGTACTCTTGTGAATTGCCCTGATGGGTTCAAAAATCTTCAATGAAATGTATCTTTTTAATTAATATTCATGTTTGTTACTACCAAAGAATTATAAAGTTATTCAGTCTTCTGTTCTAAATCTGTAACACTGGCTGATTAATATGCGGTACGATAGAGAAAAAAAACTAAGTCATCAACAACTTTATCTGTTCCTGACAGCTTTCCACTTTCAACAGTGTCAATGCTACATCCTTCATGGTAGGAATTAAGCTATGGGCAATTCATAATGGCTTATCTTTCTCTCACTGTTCTGTTGCATCGCATCAGATGCCTGAAGCTATATGGAGCTGTCAACACACACAGGAAACTGTTCCTTCGTCATGCTTCATGAACTCCACTGACTGGACAGAAAGAATCTGACCTGACAGCCAATCTGTTGCCCTTAAGAATAAAATGTGTAAACAATTCTCTGCAAGTTGCCAACAGAGAAGCTATGGAAAAGTAACAGTATCAAAATTAGCACAAAAGAGAATAGAGAGCTATGCCAGTCCTCCAAGAACAGGAGCATGGAGCCCTGGCACCAGAATTGAGATGTTTTCTGGGCGAATAGCCTTTGTGTATGGAGCACACTCACCTAATTCTTAATAACACATGGACTAAATCAAAATGGCTGAAGACTAGTATCTATGATGTTGGGAAGCTGAAGAAGAGATCAAGATCAATCATACCTATCCACCTAGTATTAAAAACAGAAAGTTCTGGAGAAACTCAGAAGATCTGGCAACATCCGGGGATAGAGAAGCAGAGTTAATGTTTCGAGTCCAAAATGACTCTATTTCAGAACTCACCACCCATGACCATCCATCCATTTGCCACTTCAGTTGAAGATGGGTATACACTCTTCAGGTGTACATTTTCTGCCCATGTTCTGGACTCCCTTATCCTTGAGGATGGGAATGTCTATGGAACCACCTCCTCCTGTTAGTTGTTAATTTACTCACCACCATTCATGTGGTAGGACTGCAGAGTTTTGATCTGACCATTTGGTAGTGGGATTGCTTCATCTATCTATAGCGTGCTGCTTCTAAGAATGGTGGCAGGGATGAGGAAATTCAATTAGAAATACCGATTGCAGGCCTTAGAACTGTTTTGCGTTGAGAAAAGGCCAGAGAAAGGATTTGATAGAAATATTCAAAACTACAAATGGGTTGGACAAAGTTGATAGAAGCAAATTGTTCCCACTGATGAAAACTTTGAGAATGAGGGGACACAAATTTAAAGTTATTCACAAAAGAAGCAAAAGTGATATGAGCAAATGCTTTTTCACAAAGCGTATGGTTTGTGTCTGGAATGTACACCTTGCAGCATGTTCTGTGTCGTAGCTTCACCATATTTGTTCTTCGATATTAGGAGTGTCCTGTGCTGCTCCTAACATACCTTCCTGAATTTCCCATTGAGCTATGGTTAGTCCCTGACTTGATGGTAATGCGAGAGTTGGTGGTGGGGGAATAGAGGGGAAAATACTGGGCTATGAGATTCTAATGGAATTTAACTCAGCTGATGGTGATGGCAAACATTACCTCAAATTTAAGCTGCTAGATCTGTTCTTATTCCATCTTACCTACAGATAAAAGGCAACAATATGTGCTGTAATTCTTAGCGTGGGAGATTTCCTGGCAGCGAACTTCAGTGGGACTCATAGAAGGCTTTAAATAAGAGTCTGCTTGCAGTCAGTAACTTAAGAGAAAAATTGATTCAGGAAAACTTGGACTTAAAATGCAAACAGCATGATGGATCTGATGATATCACTCATTACAATTCACTTCACACACTCAAACATAGCAGTTGTATTCTCATCGAAACACTTATGGTTTTGTTTTATCACTATAAGAACATTGTCACTTTAAGAAATTCAACATGAAGATAAGCCCAGTACCTGATGTCATCACATGTCATCATAGTCATTCTGCATTGTAGCACATCAGGCAAAAGATGTGTCTAATGATTACTCTATACTGTCTGTACTCATTTATCTGTAAAGAAACCTACCAGATTCACAAATAAACAAATCCATTTGCTTCATTTGTGTTACATATAGAGCACAGGAACAAGCATAACATTAATTAATTATGTTTAAAATAGGCTATTTGGCCCTACTAGTCCCTGCTGGTCTCTATATTCCACTTGAGCCTCTTCCACCTTGTAGCATCTCACCCTATCAGGAAAGTTTTCCATTCATTTGCCTTCATATGTTATCTAACTTTGATTTGATTTGATTTGATGTATTATTGTCATAAGTAGCTAGGTACAGTGAAAAGTTTTGTTTTGCATACAGTACAAGCAGATCATGCATACAAAATGCATTTGGGTAATAGAACAGGGTGAAGAATACAATATTACAGTTGCATAAAAGGTGAACAGAGAGTGAAATCAACAGTAAATTTAAAATTTGAAAGGTCCATTCAGAAGTCTGATAACAGCAGGGAAGAAGCTGTTCTTGAATTTATGCCCACATGTATACAAACGTTTGTAACTTCTGCCCGACTGAAGAGGGTGGAAGAGAATGTAACCAGGCTGGGAGGGGTCTTTGGTCAGTTTGCCAAAGCAGTGGTGAGTACAGATGGAGTTAGTGGCTGGAAAGTTGGTTTGCATGATGGATTGGGCTGCGTTTACAACTCTGTAGTTTCTTGCAGCCTTGGGAAGAGCAGTTGCCAAACTAAACTGTGGTGTATCCAGATAGATTGTTTTCTATGGTACATTTATAAAAATTAATAAGAACCCTTGTGGCCATGCCGAATGTCCTCAGTGGAAACCCGGGACCAGAACTTCCCCAAAAATATATTAATATATTTACCTCAATCATTCCCGATCGCAATGAGATCTATATTTTCACAACCTACAAAACCTGCCACGTTCCTGTATTCCTTCGGCTCTGAAGAAATTGTATCAACCCAAAACATTAATCTTGTTCCTTGCCACAGAGGCTACCTGACCTGCTCAGCATTTCTAGCAGTTTCTACATTTATTTCCATAGTGTCACCACTCTCTGGCAAGCAGAGAGTTTTTTTTTCTCATTTCCCTCTTGGATTTATTGGCTGTCTCTAAGGTGCGCTCTGGTATCAGGATGGAAATGCTGACTAAGTGGAAAGTTGGAGCTGAGAACAGAACAATTTCACGTTCCCAATAAACAAAGACTGTTTGACATCCATGGAAAAAAAGGCATGAAGTAGGAGCGATAGCTGATGGCAACATGCCACGTTGAAGGTTTTTTTTTATTGATTACAAGCCAGGTCTTGGAGTTATTTGCAATAGCTACAGTAATTATGCACTGATGTTTCTACTCCGATGAATTGTGAATCTTGTTGATTTATGGGGGTGGCAATGGAGAATGGGAGTGGGCAGTTGGAAAGGAGTGAGAGAGGGTGAAAATGAGAAAGGTAGAAGAAGAGAGATGAAGTATAGAAGGAAAAAGAAGTACTGATAGAGATGGAGAGATGGGGAATTAGGGAAAGGGGACAAAAAGGGGTGTGGCAGAGGAGGGAGTATAGATGGAGAAAAGAAAATGGGGGTTAGTGGAGAACAGAAGCTGTGAAAAGGAAATAGGAGAAAGTTGAGGGGAAGAAGGAAAAAAAGTCAGAGGAATAAAAATTGGGAAGAGGGAGAACGGAGGTAAAAGGAGACATAGAAGAGAGTGAGGGAAAGGAATGGGAGGAATTGAGAGGAGAAGAGAAAAGGAGCAGAGCATAGCGCTGAATCTAAGAAGATTTCCTAATATGATGTCTTGTACAGACCTCCCCATCCTCTCCAATTCTAACTGTGTTTCCTCCAGAATTCCAAAAAGAGTTGCATCATCTGCTTTTCATCCTTGCTGCTGTCCCTGTCCTGAAGATCTTGGCTCTGCATCCACATTTCTCCATAAAGTGTTACTTCTCAATTAACTTAGCTTTGACTTCAGCACCACATTTGATGTTTTTAATCCATTAATCACTAAGAATTACATGAACCCAAAGTTTACCATGGCAAGTGAAAGATTGCCAATGCTAAATGTGTGCTTTCAGTTTGATTAACAACACTGTGAATAATCTACTCAAACCTTATTATTGCTCTCCATATAACAATAAAGAATCAAAAATCATACAGGGACATTAATCACTGGGTGATTTGCTATGGAAATCATACGAGATTAGGGAAAGAAAATTTTATTCACATTTATTAAGGATTCCTCCTGCACAATTAATTTTATGATGTTGTTTTCTACTGTAACATTTATTGATCCAAGCTTCTAACTCAGAAAGACAAATTGTTGCTTCCCTCTGCATTTCAACTTAATCTTCAACAGTTCAATATTACCAACCCCAAGCCTCCATTTATACTGTAACCAATCTTTGCATGACATTCCATTTGGGGCAATTAACTTAGAGATGTTTAGGAACAGGAAGGTCAGGACAAGTATGTCCTTTTCTGATGAACCAATCCCATGAGCTCAGTTTATTCATCACAGAACAATATTATGTGTGTGTGTGTATACATTTTTTATAAGCGAGTTTCTCATTTCATTGTTATAAATGACACTCGATTTGTGCGAGTGATGGGACTGCAGCTAATGTTCATCTACTTCAGATGGATTGTGATGTGTTGCAAGATTGGGTTGATAACAGGCAAATGATGTTAAATTTGCATAAATGCAGAGTTATGCATAAGAACAGGATGAATGGTACATTCATAAATCCTTCAGAGAAAAGCAATAAAGATGGAACCGAATGAAAGATATCCAGAAGTTCTAGTATTTATATTTCCAGATGTACACGTGCAAACAATTCCTAAAGCATGTCAAGTATTAGATTGTATCCATAGCATGACCTTTTGATGATAAGATTAAGTATCATATTTTGGCTGCATACAAGATGTCAGCTCGCTCTCAAATGAAAATGTTAGCAATACTCAGCAGCTGTGAGAGAAACAAAGGCCTGGATCTACAGAGCAATGGCAATGGCCATTGGATTGCCACTGTATTTGTAAATTTGCATCAGGTGGCCACTATGCAGTATATGTCAGCAAGTGACTTTTTAATCTCTGTTTCCACAGGAATGTGCTGTGTACCTGCCCATCTGAGAATTCCTACAAGGTGGAGCAGAGTTAGGGGAAGACAGGATATGCCCCACTTTATGGGATTAGCCGTGAACAGTTAGGTTAGAGGTCCCATCTTAAAATTAGTGACTGGGTACAAAATATATGTGTTGATGGATATGAGTGTCAATGTTTAAGTTGATAATTGAGTGGTGGTTAAATATGTGAATATGTATGTAATACTAACGTAAAAGTCAAGTTTTTTGAGACCAAATTTTAGGCTGAGTACGGAGCCGACTTATACAAGAGTAATATTTTTGAGATGTTGAAACCTACATTTGTTTTTGGGATTAGAGGATAATGAGACTATTGCCACGGTTGCTGACTGTGGTCCTGATTTCAGCAGGGACAGTTGTCCAGGGCTACTTATTTACAATGATTTAGAGAGATGACAGCATTTGTGAAAACGTTTCACCAGGCTGTTCCATGAACCACCCACCAAAATTATTTGAATCCACATGGTAAGTGAATGAGGTGGGTCAGTGAGGAAATCTGTCCTCCTGATCTGATCTAGCCTGCATGTGGCTCCAGATCACAGCAATGTGATCGACTCTTCACTGCCCTCTGAAATGTGTAAGTGAGGCACTTGATTTGAAGGTAATTAGGCAAAGAATGCTGGTCTTGTCAGCTATGCCCATGCTAATGAAATAATTTTTTAAAACTCCAGTAAGAAATTCGATACAACTTTCTTTATCAAAGAGCGGTGGAAATATGGGACTTGCCCCCATAGGGAGTGGTTGAGGCAATTAGTACAGGTCCATTTTCGGGAAAAATAGTGAGGAATAAAAGATAGAAGAATATAATAATGGGGTGAAATGAATTAGGGTGGGACAAATGGTCTTGAGGAGCCTACACTCAATTGAGCTGAATGGTCTGTTTTGTGCTAAAAGTTCTATCTAATACTCAACACAATGAGGATTATAACTCCTGTTGCCATCTACTGCCAACACTGAACAGGTAGAAAACGTGTGTCCATTTTTTTGGCTGGTACTGTAGGTTAAATGATGGCAAACAGAGATGGACTCCAGACCTCACATGATACACAATGACTAGCAAACGACTCTTTCTCAGTAAACCTGGAGCAATGATAATCTGTGCACTGCCCAGGCAGATGGATCACTGATGACAGTACATGGGAGCATCCAATGAGCTGGAAATTGGATGCTGATTTGATTTCACAAATTTCATAGAATTCCATCTCTGAACAAAATCTGCTAGTATTAAGATCAGGCCTATACTCTTGTTGCTGAACATTAAAATGTTTTATTAAACATAACATAGCAAGAGATGTTGAGATGGGACATCTGGAACTCTACAGCCTCAGGACCCAGTTCCATATGATCTGATATCACTATGACACAGCTCCTTATACACATACTTGGTCATTATATTGAAGTAAAGTGGTTACTCATTGCTCCACACTTGTAAACAGTTTCTTCCTTCTGTCCAGGTAGATAAGCATACTGTTATGGTTTGTTGAGATGTCAGTCTCTGGTCTACATGGTTTGGAATTTCTCATCCTCCGATGTAGCTATTACTAAGGGACACAGTATAACAAACATGCTGTAGGTTTCATTTCTGAGTAACGTCTCCTGATAAGCCCTCAAATTCTGGATGTCTTTCTGAACATTTTAGTGTCAGTTTTAAATTATATAAATTAATACATTGCAGAAATGACATAAATTAACAATATTTCCACATTAACATATGTTACAACTTTGGTAAGCTGTATTGTAAATATCTTCCCTGTACTTGATCGGAGCAGGGGATGTTTCCCTGATGTTTTGGCCAAAATGTATCCATGAGCCAACATCACACAAAAACATTTCTTTGGTCATTTATCACAGTGCAGGATGTGGGATTTTGCTGTCTGTAAATTAGCTTCTGTGCTCCTTATATTACAGGAACGACTGGACCCTAAAAAAGACCTTTTCAGGCCTGAGTGCACTTTTGGACATTCTTAGGGTGTGTAAGGTGTAATTGAAACAGAAGTTCATTATCATTATTTTCCCTTATCTTCAGAAATGTTTAAAAGTTTGGTTAAGATTACAGCCACTTTGCAAAAGTTATGACTTTTCAAGAAAGGAAATAAAGTTCCTTCCTAAAAGCCGAGTGATAAGATCAAATCACAAAACTTGACATCATTTACAAATGAGAAAACATAAAACTATCAATACATTGTCACCTCATTCAGTGTGGGAAGTAAATTTGAATTAACTGTGCACAAGGCAACTCCAATTAACGACCATCTCTTGCAGGCTTCCAGACACCAGAGGGAGTGCTAATTATGCAATGGCTCATTTGAAGCTTAATTACCAGAGGAAATGTGCAACTTTGGCATGGGTTCCTTAAATCACACCTGAAGATGCGTCAGTACCCAGTGATTGCATTTGAGGGGTCAAACCTCAAGATATTGTCTTGAAGCTGCGTTTGCTTATTAGAAACTTTGTGACCACACAAAATCTTTCACTGAAGAAATCAATTTTTTTTTTAGATTAGATTCCCTACAGTATAGAAACAGGCCTTTTGGCCCAACAAGTCCACACCGACCCTCAGATGAGTAACCCACCCAGACACATTCCCTTACCCTACATTTACTCCTGACTAATGCACCTAACACTATGGGCAATTTAGCGTGGGCAATTCACCTAACCTGCACATCTTTGGATTGTGGGAGGAAACCGGAGCACCTGGAGGAACCCCACACAGACACGAGGGGGGGGGGGGTGGAATGTGCAAACTCCACACAGACAATCGCCCGAGTTGGGATTCAAACCCGGGTCCCTTACGCTGTGAGGCAGTAGTGCTAACAACCGTGCCACCCCTTGTTGGTTAATTTCCAAATTCCAAAAACATAAAGTGTTCTTAAACATTCCTTCCCTCCCTAAGGGCATTGTAGGTCAACCTACAGCACATGGACTGCAGCAGTTCAAGATTGGAACCATCACCTTCTCAAGGACAATTGGGAGCAGGCAATAAGCACTGGCCCAACTAATGATGCTCATGTCCCATGAGAGAATAAAAAAAAACACTTGGACTATTCAAGTTTTTTGGGCTCCATCTCTGCCTTTCCAACATTTAATGCACATCTCGGTGAAGGGATGGAAATATTTTCCTTTGCAACCAGCCACTGTCATTTAAAAAAAGGCCCAATAGAAAGATATAACAAAGAATAACAATCCCTCCAAACTGCTCTTCCTTAAGGTCACCACTCTCACTTTCCCCACCCCAAGCATGTTCAAGGACAGTACAGGATGAAATAGAATAATAATTTATTGTCTCTTGTATTTTACAAAAAATACAGTGAAAAGTGTTTAAGTCACCATTCCCCGGTGCCTATATTAACAACAGAAATCACATATAAGATGTTTTTAAATTAAGATAGTCCACCTTTTGAGGAAAAGGTGGGACCTACATTGTCCACCACTTCAGATCGAATCCCAGGCTGGACCCATCACACCTCCAAAGCCGCTGAAGCAGATCACCACTTCACCGGACCCACCAGGATGCAACTACAATGGTAACGAGGAATAAACCACACCCCCTCCACTGCTGCAGCAGCCGCCCAACACGCCCTTCGTCCACCAGCCAGCCAACATTGAAGTCACCAACGGCAGAATTCAGGCCCACAAAGCTAACGCCACTAAAGCTGCCTTTGTAGCCACCACTGCCAATAGTCTCCCTCCAGACGATGCTTTTCACCAGCTATTCACCAGAATGTACATAGAAGCAAAAATTTAAAGAAAAGTTAAGAAAGGAAGAAGATAAAGAAAAGCAGGCGGAGCAGATGAATCACAGACTCAGAGTCTGGACAATGCAAAGCAAAGCTCCTCTGCACTGTCTCCCATCAAACACTCCCAGGACAGGGGCAGCATAGGGTTAGATACAGA
>NC_057735.1:2309209-2313312 GCF_004010195.1 Chiloscyllium plagiosum
CTGTATTCCCTGATGAGGGCTATTGCCCGAAACATCAATTTTCCTGCTCCTTGGATGCTGCCTGAATTGCTGTGCTTTTCCAGCACCACTCTACTCCTTTAATAAGGTTACCAGAACTGCAAGTGGTGCTCCACTTGTGACCAAACCAGCATTTTATACAGTTCCAGCATCACCTCCATACTTCATATTCTGTGCCTCATCTAATAATGACAAGTATTGAATGTGCTTTCTTAACCAGCTTATTGACTTATGCTGCTACCTTCAGGATTCTATGGATATTCACACCAAAGTTACTTTGTTCTTCAGCACTTTCCAGAGTACTAGCATTCATAATGTAATCCCTTGCATTGTTAGCCTTCCCAAGTGCACTACCTCACACTTTTCAAGGTTGAATTGTATCTGTCACTGCTCTGTCCAGGTGACGATTCCATTGACAGCCTCCTGCAGTTTATGGTTATGAGTCACATTATTTATCACCCAACCAACTTTCCTGGCTTTCAAGAATTTCTTACTAATTCCCACTACATTTTATTCCAAATTATTAATGTATGCCGCAAACAGCTTTAGAAGAATAGCCATTTTGGACTTGAAATGATAATTCTGTTTCTTTTTGTGCAGATGCTGCCAGATTTATTCTCCAGCACTTCCTATTTTTGTTTTTCTTTTACTCTCACCCTCTGCTTCCTTCCTCTCAACTAATTTTGAATCCAACCTGCCATTTTCTCTTGGATCCAGTGGACTTTCTGGACCGGTCTGCCATGAGGTACCTTATCAAAGCCTTGCTAAAGTCCATATGGACCACATCAGATGCATTGCCCTCATTAACAATCAATCAAATTTGGCAATCACCATGTCCTCTTAACAAATCCAGAAGTGGTCAGAACATATCATGACATTCCAAGTGGGGACTAATCAGCAACTTATAAAAGATTTGGATAACTTCCTTGCTTTCCTACTTTATGCTTTTTGTAATATGGTCAAGTTCAGTATGTTTTGTTTTAAATAATCTTCAAAATTTGTCATGCCACTTTGAAATATAAACAAATGCACTTCAGGATTCTCAGTTAATGTTTTGACTAAATAATTTGTATTGACCCAGAAACTGGGATTGTTTGTCCAGGAGCAAAGAGAATTAGGAAGGTTTAATAGCGACATCCAAAATTATAAATGTTTTAGCAAAATGAATAAAGAGAAGTGTTCTCACAGAATCCAGTGGATGTGGATTTAAGATGATTAGGAAAAGAGTTAGAGGGAAAGATGGGGAGAAATTGGTTTACAACATGAGTTGTTGTGATCTAGAACTTTCAGTCTGAAGAAATGGTGGAAATGGATTTCAACTTTAATTTTTAAGAGGAAGTGGATAAATGTTTGAAGGAGAATACATTTAGAAGGGTTGTGGGGAAAGAGCAGAGAGAGCGGGGGTAATTGGTTCGCCCTTTCAAACAGCCAGCATGGGCACAATAGGTTGACTGGCCTTGGTATACACTGGGTAATATTATGATTCTTTGAAAAGTGTTCAATAAACTGATCAGGAGTTGTTTTCCCCAAATCACATGGGACAAAGCTCATTAGGGAAGCCCTAACCTTTCTGCATAGGTCCCTATGTCCACATGGGTAAGAACTCAAGAGCTTGGCATAGAATGCGGTAAAACTGACAAATTAAACTGCATTTACTTCAATGTAAGTGGCCTGACAGATAAGGCAGACGAACTTAGGGCTTGGATGGGAACATGGGACTGGGATGTCATAGTTATGAGAGAAACATGGCTCAAGGATGGATAGGACTGGCAGCTTAATGTTCTGGGTTATGAATATTCTAGGAAGGATAGAAAGGGATGAAAGAGAGGAAGAGAAGTAAAGCTTTTGGTTAGGGTTAACATTATTGCTGTACTTAGAGACGATAATCCTGGGAGATTGTCCAGTGAAGGTATATGAGTGGAACTGAGAAATAAAAAAGGGATGATCACCTAGTTTGGATTGTACTATGGGTCCTCCAATAGTCAGTGGGAAATTGAGAAGCATATCTGTAAGGAGATCTCAGATATTTGTAAAAATAATTGGGTTGTAATGTTAAGGGATTTTAACTTTCCAAATGTAGACTACGACTGTCATAGTGTTGAGGGTTTGGATGGGGAGAAATTTGTAAACTGCGTACAAGAAATCTTTTTTTATTCAGTATGTTGATGTACCTACAAGAGAAGGAATAAAACTTGACCTTCAAAGTTAAAAATTCTAAATTGGAGAAAGGCCAATTTTGACGGTTTTAGACATGAACTTTCAAAAGTTGATTGGGGGAAGTAATTCAGAGGTAAAGTGGTCACCTGGGAGTGAGAGGCCTTTAAAAATCAGGCAAAGGGAGATCAGAGATGGTATGTTCCAGTTAGTTGGAAAGACAAGTTTGGTAGTTGAAGGCAATGCTAGATGAAGCATTCAGAAGGAGGCATTTGTCAGGTCTAGACAGCAGGGATCAAATGAATTCCTAGGCAAATATTAGAGCAGTAGAAGTATACCTAAAAAGGGAAATCAGTAGGGGAAAAAGGGACATGAGAAAGCTTTGGCAAACAGAGTCAAGGAGAATCCAAAGAGATTCTATAAGTACATTATGGGCAAAAGAGAAACTAGGGAGAGAATAGGAACCCTTCGAGATTAATGTGGCCATCCATGTGTAGGACGGTAGGAGATGGGTGAGATACTAAATGAATATTTCATGTCCGTATTTACTGTGGAGAAGGAAAATGAAAGCTAGGGAACTTGGGGAGATGGTGGTGTCTTGTAAAGGATTCATACTACAGAGGAAGAGGTGCTGGACATCTTAAAATGCAAAAAGCTAGATAAATCTCCAGGACATGATTAGGTTGTTTCCCAGAACTTTGTGGGAAGCCAGAGGAGTGATTGCTGGGCCCCTTGCTGAGATATTTGTATCATGGGTGAGGTGCCAGAAGACTGGAGGTTGGCGAACATGGTGCCAAATTTTAAAAAGATGGAAAGGGAAAGCAAGGGAACTATAGACCGGTGAGCATGACCTTGGTAGTGGGTGAGTTGTTGGAAGGAATGCTAAGGGACAAGGATTGCATTAGGAAAGGCAAGAGATAGCAAACATGGCTTTGTGTGTGGGAAATCATGTCTCACTGACTTGAGTGAGTTTTTGAAGAGGTGATGAAGAAGGTTGATGGGGGCAGAGCAGGCGATTTTGTTTACATGGACTTCAACAAAACATTTGACAAGGTTCCACATGATAGACTGGTTAGCAAGGTTCGATCACATGGGATCCAGAGGGAGTTAACAATTGGATAAAAAATTGGCTCAAGGTAGGAGATATAGGGTGGTGGTAAAGGGTTGCTTTTCAGACTGGAATCTGTGATCAGTGATGCGGCATAAAGATCGATACTGGATTCACTGCTTTTCATTGTTTATATAAATGATTTGGATGTGAATATAGGAGACATGGTTAGTAAGTTTGTAGATGTCACCAAAATAGGAGATGTAGTGGAAAGTAAAGAAGATTATCTCAGAGTATAACAGGACCTTGAATAGATGGGCTAATGGGTTGATGGGCTGAGGAGTGGCAGATGGAGTTTAATTTAGATAAATGTAAGGTATTGTATTTTGGTAAGACAAGTCAGGGTAGGACTTATACACTTAATAGTAGGCCCCTGGGGAGTGATACCAAACAAAGAGACCTAGGGACACAGGTGCATAGTTCCTTGAAAGTGGAGTCACAGACAGACAGGGTCTTGAAGAAGGCATTTGGCATGCTTGCCTTCATTGGTCAGAAAACTGAGCATAGGAGTGGGGATATCATGTTATGGCTGTACAGGACATTGATGAGATGGAAATGTGTTGCTGGAAAAGCGCAGCAGGTCAGGCAGCATCTAGGGAACAGGAGAATCGACGTTTCAGGCATTAGCCCTTCTTCAGGAATGAGGAAAGTTGGTCCAGCAGGCTAAGATAAAAGATAGGGAGGAGGGACTTGGGGGAGGGGCGTCGGAAATGTGATAGGTGGAAAGAGGACAAGGTGAGGGTGATAGGTCAGACTGGGGGGGGGGCGGAGAGGTCGGGAAGAAGATTGCAGGTTAGGAAGGCGGTGCTGAATTCGATGGATT
>NC_057735.1:2315319-2337253 GCF_004010195.1 Chiloscyllium plagiosum
GATAATAGGTAGATGCAGGTGGTGGGTGATGGTGATAGGTCGGAGGGGAGGGTTGAGTAGATAATGGGAAGGAAGATGGACAGGGAGGAAAGTTCAAGAGGGCAGTGCCAATTTGGAGGGTTGGATCTGGGATGAGCTGGGGGGGGAGATGGATTAGAAAACTAGTGAAGTTGATGTTGATGCCGTGTGGTTGAAGGGTCAGGCAGAAGATGAGGCGTTCTTCCTCCAGTCATAGGTGGCTTGGACTTGATGGTGGAGGAGGCCCAGGGCTTGCATGTCCTTGGCAAAGTGGGTTGGGGGAGTTGAAGTGGTTGGCCACAGGGCGATGAGATTGTTTGGTGCATGTGTCCCAGAGATGTTCTCTGAAACAACTTCACTAACACCTTCCACCCTGACCTTAAATTCACTTGGATCTTCGAGGAACTTCCCTTCCCTTCATGGATCCCTCTGTCTCCATCTCCAGTGGCCGACTCAACACAGACATCTATTTCAAACCCACCAACTCCCACAGCCACCTGGGAGACTCCACCTCCTCCCATCTCCCTTCCTGTAAAAATCCCTTACTCCCAATTGCTCCGCCTCTGCCACATCTGCTCCCAGGAGATTCAATTTCACTCCAGGACATTCAGGTAGCCTCCTATCTCAAGGACCGCAATTTCCCATGTGATCAAAAATGCCCTTCAGTGAGTCTCCTCCACTTCCTACACCTTCACCCTTGAACCCCACCCATCCAACCACGACAAGGACAGAACTCCCCTGCTCCTCACCTTCCACCCCACTATTTTCTGGGTATAGCACATTATCCTCTGCCATTTCCACCACCTACACTCTGACCCCACCAGAGATATATTTCCCTCCTCACCCCTTTCAGAATTCTGCAGAGACCATTCCCTTCGTGACTTCCTTGTTAGGTCTACACACTCACCCACCCACCCTCCACTCCCAGCACCTTGCCTTGCTGTTGCAAGAGGTGTAAAACCTGCGCCCACACCTCCCCCCTCACCTCCAGCTCCAAAGGATCCTTTCACACAAAGCAAAGATTTCCTGCACATACACCCACCTCATCTACTGAGTCCGTTGCTCTCAATGTGGTCTCCTCTACATTGGGGAGACAGAATGCCAACTCGCAGAATGTTTCATGGAACATCTCTAGGAACACGCACCAAACAACCTCACCACCTGGTGGCTGTCCACTTCAACTCCCCCTCCCACTCCACTAAGGACATGCAAGTCCTGGGCCTCCTCCACCGCCAAATGCAAGCCACCTGACGACTGTAAGAATAACGCCACAACTTTTGTCTTGGAACCCTTCAAGTGATCAAATTCATTAGTTTTCTAATCTCCTCTTCTCCACCTTATCCCAGATCCAACCCTCCAACTTGGCACCACTCTCTTGAACTGTTTAGATTAGATTAGATTAGATTACTTACAGTGTGGAAACAGGCCCTTCGGCCCAACAAGTCCACACCGACCCGCCGAAGCGCAACCCACCCAATTCCCAATCGACTTGCTGCCAAACCAGGCACCAATGCCCCTTACCTAATACTACAGACAATTTAGTATGGCCAATTTACCTGTCCTGCACATCTTTGGACTGTGGGAGGAAACCGGAGCACCCGGAGGAAACCCACGCCGACACGGGGAGAACTGTCCACCTTCCTATCCACTTATCCACTCCATCCACCCCTCTGACCTATCACTATCACCCCCCCACCTGCATCTACCTATCACCTTCCCAGCTATGTTACCCCCATCTCCACCTTCACCCTCCTATTTATCTCTTAGTCCCCTTCCACCCACCCCCTTTCCTGTTAAAAGGGCTTATACCCGAAATGTCGATTCTCCTGCTCCTCGGATGCTGCCTCACTGGTTGTGCTTTTCTAGTGCCGCACTTTTTGACTCTGATCTCTAGCATCTGCAGTCCACACTTTCTCCATCTACACTGTCATCCATCAAATGCTCCCAGGACAGTGACAGCACAAAGTTCGATCCAGAGTAATGCTCTCTCTACCCTGTCCCTTATCAAACACTCCCAGGACAGTGAAAGCACAAGTTTAGACACAGAGTAAAGTTCCCTCCTTGCCGTCCCCATTGAATACTCATAGAACAGGGATTGCTTAGTGTTAGATACAGAATAAAGCTCCCTCACACTGTTCTTATCGAATACTCCTGGGACAAGTACAGCATATTATGTATGTCAGGAGGAACTCCAGAGGAAAAAAAGGAATGAGACTGTCATATTGCACCAGAGAGACCTGTCTTGTTCCTTATGTTATTATATTTAATTTCTGTGTTGCTCAAGATTAGAATATCAGGATCAGGAAATCAAACATGTTTCCATTGCAGGCAATCAACATTAAGCATTCAGGGTTCAGCATGAGCTAGGTGCAGAATAAAATACCCTCTACACTGTCCCCAGCAATATTCTGAAGGCAGGAACAAAGTGGGATAGATGCAGAGTAAAGTTCTTTCCTCCTTACCCTGCCAGCTGAATTATGCACAATATGTTTCTCTTGTACTGTCATATTATTCCTGGAAACAAGTATCTGTTGGTACTCTGTAAGGTTCCAATTCTGATCAAACTGGGGGAATTTATAAAGTGGATTGATGCTATTTAGAACTGGGCTGAGTTGCCCACATATAATATCTACCTTTTCATGACACATTTACTGAACATGGCTTAGAATCATGCAATCATATTATACAGAAAGCTCCTTGGCCTATTGAGTCTATAGATTAGATTCCCTACAGTGTGGAAACAGGCCCTTCAGCCCAACAAGTTCACACTGACCCTCCGAAGAGTACCCAGACTACCCCTGACTAATGCACCTAACACTATGGGCAATTTAGCGTGGTCAATCCACCTGACCTGCACATCATGTGGATTATGGGAGGAAACCAGAGCTCGCAGAGGAAACCCATGCAGACACAGGAAGAATGTGCAAACCCCACACAGACAGTCACCCGAGGCAGGAATTGAACCCCGGTCCCTGTCGCTGTGAGGCTGCAGTGCTAACCACTGAATCACTGTGACACCCTATACAGTGCGAAACTACTTTCACTCTGCACTAGTCCCACTTCCTGGTACTTGGCCCATAGACTTGAATGTTATAACATTTCAAGAGTTTAGATCAGAGTGGTGCTGGAAAAGCACAGCAGGTCAGGCAGCATCCGAGGAGCAGGAAAATCGACGTTTCGGGCAAAAGCCCTTCATCAGGAATACAGGCAGGAAGCCTGCGGGGTGGAGAGATAAATGGGGGCGGGGAGCACAAGGTGGCGCCGATGCAGTCATCAATGTAGCAGAGGACTCCCACATACATTCGAGACACCACCCACGTCCACCACCTCCTCCAAGACTTCCGTTTCCCTGGCCCCCAACGCCTCATCTTCAACATGGATATCCAATCTCTCTACACCTCCATCCGCCATGACCAGGGCCTCCAAGCCCTCCCTTTCTTCCTCTCCCGACGCCCCCAAAAGTACCCTTCCACCAACACTCTCATTCATTTGGCTGAACTGGTCCTCACCCTCAACAATTTCTCCTTCGCATCCTCCCACTTCCTACAGACCATGGGCTCTGGCATGTGCCCCAGCTATGGCTGTCTCTTTGTCGGCTACATAGAACAGTACATCTTCCGTAGTTACACCGGCACCACTCCCCACCTCTTCCTCTGCTATATTGATGACTGCATCGGCGCCACCTTGTGCTCCTGCAAGGAGGTTGAGCAGTTTATCAACTTCACCAACACATTCCACCCCGACCTTAAATTCACCTGGACCATGTCTGACACCTCCCTCCCCTTCCTGGACCTCTCTGTCTCCATTAATGACGACCAACTTGACACTGACATTTTTTCCAAACCCACCAACTCCCACAGCTACCTGGATTGCACCTCTTCCCACCCTACTTCTTGCAAAAATGCCGTCCCGTATTCCCAATTCCTCCACCTCTGCTGTATCTGCTCCCAGGAGGACCAGTTCCACCACAGAACACCCCCCCAGTCCTCACTTTCCACCCTACCAACCTTCGCAGAAGCCACATCATGCACCGACATTTCCGCCACATCCAAACAAACCCCACCACCAGGGATATATTTCCCTCCCGACCCCTTTCCACTTTCCACAAAGACCATTCCCTCCGTGACTAACTGGTCAGGTCCACACCCCCCAAGAAACCATTCTCCCATCCTGGCAACTTCCCCTGCCACCGCAGGGATTGCGAAACCTGCGCCCACACCTCCTCCCTCACCTCTATCCAAGGCCCCAAAGGAGCCTTCCACATCCATCAAAGTTTCACCTGCACATCAACCAATATCATTTATTGTATCTGTGGCTCCCGATCCGGTCTCCTCTACATTGGGGAGACATTGCGCCTTCTCGCAGAGCGCTTTACGGAACATCTCCGGGACACCTGCACCAATCAACCCCACCACCCCGTGGCCCAACATTTCAACTCCCCCTCCCACTCTGCCGAGGACATGCAGGTCCTGGGCCTCTCCACTGCCACACCCTCACCACCCGGCACTTGGAGGAAGAACGCCTCATCTTCCGCCTCGGAACACTTCACCCCAAGGCATCAATGTGGACTTCACCAGTTTCCTCATTTCCCCTCCCCACCTCAGTTACAACCTTCCAGCTCAGCACCATTCTCATGACCTGTCCTACTTGCCAATCTCCCTTCCCACCTATCCGCTCTACCCTCCTCTCTGACCTATGACCTCCATCCCCACCCCCATTCACTTATTGTACTCTTTGCTACCTTCTCCAAACACACACACACACACATACACACACACACACTTTATCTCTCCACCCTTCAGGCACTCTGCCTCTATTCCTGATGAAGGGCTTTTGCCCGAAACGTCAATTTTCCTGCTCCTCGGATGCTGCCTGACCTGCTGTGTTTTTCCAGCACTACTCTGATCTAAACTCTGCAGTCCTCACTTTTGCCTATAACATTTCAAGAGCTCATCCAAGTACGTTTTAAAGGTTGTGAGGTTTGGAAGAAAGAACAAAAAACATTTCAGCGCAGGAACAGGCCCTTTTGCCCTCCAAGCCTGCCCCGTTCCACATCCTCTATCTAAACCTGCCATCTATTTTCTAAGGATCTGTATCCCTCTGCTCCCTTCCCATTCATTTATCTGTCTAGATACATCTTAAATGATGCTATCATTCCCGCCCTTACCACTTCCACTGGCAATGCATTCCATGGCCCCCACCTCCCTCTGTGTGAAGAACTTTCCACATATATCACCCCTCAACATTTCCTCTCTCACTTTGAACTCGTGACCCCTAGTAATTGAGTCCTCCACTGTGGGAAAAGCTTCTTGCTATCCACCCTGTCTACACCTCTCATCAACTCTCCCCTCAACCTCCTCCAACTTCTCCTCATAGCTAGCGCCCTCCACACCAGACAACATCCTGGTGAACCTCCACTGCACCCTCTCCAAAGCATCCACATCCTTTTGGTAATGTGGCAACCAGAACTGTACGCAGTATTCCAAATGTGGCCGAACCAAAGTCTTATACAATTGTAACATGACCTGCCAACTCTTGTACTCAATACCCCAGCAGATGAAGGAACGTATGCTGTATGCCTTCTTGACCACAGCTACCCTTCCGGGCAGTGCATTCTAGACACTACTACCTTCTGGGTGAAACAAAAATCTTTCCCCAAATCTCCTCTAAACCTCTTCCTTTCACTTTGAAACTATACCCCTTAACTTATGGGGAACAGCTGTTTTTTATACATCTTTTATGCACTGTGCCACTCATAATTTTATACACCTCCAACAGATCCCCTCTCAGGCTTCTCTGCTGTAAAGAACCAACCTCTTTCCATAGATAAACTGCTCCTTCCCAGGCAATATCCTAGTGAATCTCTTCTACATCTCTTCCAGTAGAAATATATCCTTCCAATAATGTGGTGACCAGAACTGCACAGAGTATTCCACTTGTGGCCTAACCAAAGTTCTGTGCAGCTCCAACATAACCTCCCTGTTCTTATAATCTGTGCCTCAACCTATAAAGGCAAGTATCCCATTTACCCTCTTAACTATCCAATTGATCTGTTCTGCCACCTTCAGGGATCTGTGGACAAGCTCTCCCAAGGTCCCTCTGTTCCTCGGAGCTTCCATTGAGTACTCCTTAGTCTTGGCACTTCTTCCAAAGTCCATCAATGGTAACCTATCAGGCTTATTTCACCTGCCATTGATCTGACCATCTGACCAATCCATCTCTATCCTTCTGTAACTCAAAACTTTCCTCCCCACTGTCAGTCACCCGATCATTCTTCGTGTCATCTACAAACTTACGTATCACTTCTCCTCCCAGTCTTTTCTATTTTGTTTATATTCGCTTCACAAACAATAAGAGGCTAAAGCACTGATCCTTCTGGTATGCTGCTGGATCACAAGCCTCCATTCACACAATCAGTCTTCTATGATCACCCTCTATCTCCTGTCACTAAGCAACTTGCCAAGTTACCCTGGATCCAATGTGCTTTTACCTTCTTTATCAGTCTCCTACATGGGACCCTGTCAAAACCTTTGTTGACAATCACCTGATGAAGGAGCGTTAGTCCGAAAGCTAGTGTGCTTCCAATTAAACCTGTTGGACTATAACCTGGTGTTGTGTGATTTTTAACTTTGTACACCCCAGTCCAACACCGGCATCTCCAAATCATGACCATTCTTGAAAAGTTGAATTACATTTGCTGTTCTCTAGTCATGATAAAAGCTGAAAATTTTGAACAAGAATGATATGATAAAGTCATATTCAATTAAACTCATTTAATTGGGTGTTTGTCAAAACTTCCATCCAGCTTTCTACAAAACTGAGGTAAAGCCAAATGTGGCCTTATTCTTCAGGCTGCTGATTCTCTGAATGCAAAAGTCCAATAAGATTAGTATGCAGATACAACAAGTATTTAAGAAGGTTTCTGAAATGCTATGTTTTATCATGAGAGAAATTGATCGTGAAAGGATGTTATACTCAAATACATAGGCATTGGAGATACTACATCCCAAATATTGTGTGAGCTTTAAGAAAGGATTTAAATGCATTGGGGGCAGTTCAGAGAGCATTTATTAGATTGAGAGAAGCAGAGGTAGACAGATTCTTGTTTGGCAAAGGAATCAAAAGTTATCAGGTGTAGACAGAAATGTGGAAATCAAGCATAAACGGATCAGCCAGGATCTTATTGCATTGTGGATCAGGTATTGAGGAGCTGACTGGCCTACTTCTAACTGATCTGGAATGTCCCAGCATTAAACATCAAACTCCAGGACGCTGCTATGTGCAACCATTAGAAAATAATCACAGGGATATTAAAAAAATCAAGTTTTTTTTGTTACTTTCTTTAAATATTTCTCTTTAACAGATTTAAATATGTTGAAAGTGGGAGAAAAAGCTGTTTGGCTGATGGTCAAGCATTAGCCATTTGCTAATGAGTCTTCATATTCCAGTTAGCGAAGAAAGGCAGTGCATTACAAGTATGGATACATTGGGTGGGAGTGAGATGTGATGAATTCTCCAGGAATACACTTATTGACAATTGTTCTCACAATCTTGTGAAATCTGAAGCTGAAAATGCAGTAATTTTCTAAAAGAAAAATCACATTCTCCAGCATGGATATCCATTTTGTTGCATAAGGGAATGATTCTGAAAGGATCAAAGCGTATACTCTATTGGGTCTGCCCATTCTAATAATATTACAGACAATCTGTAGGTGGAGACAAGGAGCTCTACTCAAGTATTGGAGGGAGCAGATGTATCTGTACCAATTCCATAAGTGTACTTATTGTTACCATGCAAGAAACCTTCTTGTTAAACAGTGCCTCTTCTGTAGATACCTTATGGTGGTATTTATCATCTGGCATTAATCATTATTCAGTCCATCATTAATGCAGAATAAAGGAGGGCTCAAACAACCATTATCCACTGCCAAACAGTGGTAGATATGGCAACATTACAAAGTACTGGCAATGATAATTTGGTAAAATACCACATTCATATCTGAGTTTTCTTTTCCCAATAAGTGGTTTTCCCTTATGGTTGTTCAGTGTAAGCACCTACCTTGTGAACAAAGACACCTTGGATTCAAATCTCAAGGTGATACTCTATTGACATAGGATTGAAAGATGATGGCTATTTTTGTAAAAATGTATCTAATAGTCACTAACATCCTTTAGGGGAGGAGATATGTCATTTCCTCTTGGTCTGACCAACACATGACACAACAGTTTGATCTCCTAACTTTTGTCTGAAATAGGAGGAGAAAGTGAGGTCTGCAGATGCTGGAGATCAGAGCTGAAAATGTGTTGCTGGAAAAGCGCAGCAGGTCAGGCAGCATCCAGGGAACAGGAGAATCGACGTTTCGAGCATAAGCCCTTCTTCCTGAAGAAGGGCTTATGCTCGAAACGTCGATTCTCCTGTTCCCTGGATGCTGCCTGACCTGCTGCGCTTTTCCAGCAACACATTTTCAGCTTTTGTCTGAAATAGCCAAGCAAGCCACTCAGTTCAATAGCAATTATCATCGGCACCAAATGCTGGTTTACCAGCAAGGCTCACATTCCATGAAAGAATAAAGAAAAAAAGTGGCTTAAGCCAATCCTTCTCAACATCCTTCTCCTTCTTGATTTAGCTTATTTCTGAAGAGTTGTTGGAAGAATGACAAGGAAAGGAAGAGCAGTTTGCATTCCTATAGTACTTTGTATGAACACTGAATATTCCTTTACAACCAATTTAGTATTTCTGAAAGGTAGTCACCTAAGTAATGTTGGAAATGTAAGACAAATTGCACACAATATGCTGAAAGTCAATGAATCTCCACAAACACTAATTAATTTATGACCATTTATTTGGTATCTTAATGTTCATTGAAGTTTAAATAGTGTTCAGGGAGAAATCCTTTCCCCTTCTTTAAATATAGTTACCTGAAAGTATAGATGTTTTCTTGGCTTAATGTCACAACCACAATACAGCATTTCTGGCAGTGTGGAACTCTTCATACAACAGTAAAGTGACAGCCCAGTGTATATCATTACATCTGGAGCAGGACTGGAACCTGTAACCTTATAAGACTCACAGATGGAATATGTTATTCCTGAACCAAATTCATAACCACTTAGACAGAAACAATGCACATAATAATTTCAAATTTCTCATTTAATCCAAGCAGTGTTACATAAAATAAATCTTTACCATGATTGCAGAAATTATTTTAACCAGGAAAGTGTGGCAGTTTTCCTATGCAGACTTGAAAAAAATTCATCAAAAAATATTTAAACAGCAAATTGAAAAGCTTTCTGTCTTTACTTACCTAACGTGTAGCTTCGTTGTTGAGTTGGAAAGTTGGAAACACAAAAGGAAGCAATTTAGACACATGTCCAAGCCTATTTGGAAAAGAGCTAACAGAATAATCCCACCCTCTAACACTTGGTCTTTATCTTTTTAAGTTCCAGCATTTCAAGGAGAAATCCAGAATTTTTTTTTTAAATGTGTTGAGGTTTCCTGTCTCCACAGTCCTTTCGGGAAGTTTATGTTGCACCTTGGGGCATTTTGTTTTAAAGGGGCTATGTAAATCTAAGTTGTTGTTGCTGGTATGTTTATGTTTGGTTTGCTTTGAGCAGGAAGGCGCTAGGACCTGGTACCACTGACTGCATGTCTCTGGGCTGCTGAGTGCTGTGCCCAGATCCGCAGCGTCTGCACATGGAGCCAGCGGCGGGACAGAGAAGCAGCTTCAGTACCACGGCCAGCGCCTGGAGAGTGCGACAGCTTCAGCATCACGGCCAGCGCCTGAACAGAGGGACAGCTTCAGCACCACGGCCAGCGACGGGACAAGGCGGCAGATTCAGCACCACGGCCAGCGACGGGACAAGGCGGCAGATTCAGCACCACGGCCAACGACAGCACCCGAGCCGCGTCAGGTTCCCTTTTCAACCGTATGCCTCCACATGCATTCCGTGCCTTTATCACCTCTTCCTTCGATCATAGAATTAACTGCAACGCCAGGCGAGGAGAAGGTGTAGCGAGCTAACATATTGCAAAAAAAGCCAGTTTTGCTTTCCCATGGAATTCAATAATTAACAAATTGACACTTAAATCTGCTGTCGACTGCAAACATTTCCTTACAACATTCTGCTCATTGCAAGTGTTATTTGCAATAATCGAGAGAAGTGGATCTCCAGGATAATGCTAGATCATACTGCCCAAGTGGATCAGAGGTAGAGTTTATTAATATGGGTTTCAGTATGCACTGTGAGTACAGGCTAATTATATAAATAAATAAATGGCCTGCACTATAAATAAACTTCAGCGTTCCCCCCAAGCCCAGCCACCTCTCTTCCCCATCCCCTTGGTGTGCATTCTTGGAAATTCTGTTTTGAAGTTTACTGAATACACGGATGAATACTCAATCTCTCATTTTGTTAGTTGTCTGGCTGTGCTATTCTGAGCTGGTTGAAAACATGTAATTGTCAGTGTATGTCTCTTAGGACTTCAACCTTACCAGGGTGCAGATGAGAACTCCAATGTTGAAAACTGTGCCGCGAAGCAGACATGGAGTATTGAATTTCTAGCAATTTTTGATGAAATTGTGGCTTCCTAAATTTTTGTTTCAAAGATGAGTGGGTTCGGTCATTTTCAGTTTCCCTAGTTACCATCCTGCCAAACCCAAATCAGAAGGTCCAAGTATAATTGATATGGCATTTGATCTTCCACTATGCTTAACCCAAGGTTGCTGATGAATTTAATTGAATACCAGCTTGATATGGATCTGAGGTACAAACATTGATATTTATCCATTTACTTGTTCATTGTCAAAATAATCTTGCTAAATTAGTGATTCCATTAAGGAAGCATTGGCAGATTATTTGATACTGGGCAACTGGGTCTGAATTTCTCCACGCTCACTTCATGCAGAATTTCCAGGCGTCAATAAGACTGGTTTTTGACGTTGATTCTTGGAGAACCAAGGCCAGTTGGGGGGCTTTCATCCTTCCTCTGTCTGTCCCTGCCCTGCCCTATGCCTCACTATACCCAGCAGAGATCAGTACAGACTGGTGCATTATTATATTATGTTTGTACCTACTTTGTGTTAAACAATCAATGGGGTGAGATTAAAAACATAGCAAACATAGACTTAGAGGTGCTGGTGTTGGACTGGGTTATAGTCCAACAAGTTTATTTGGAAGCACTAGCTTTTTTGGAGCACCACCTCCACAACCCCCTGATGAAGGAGCGACGCTCCGAAAGCTGGTGTTTCCAAATAAACCTGTTGGACTATAACCTGGTGTCGTGCGATTTTTAAATATGAACTAGAAGCTGGCGTAGGCCACTTGGCCCCTTGAGTTTATTCTATCATAATAAGTTTGTGGCTGATCTGGTCACTCCGCATTCTCATGAAGGTTCATTTACTGGAGCCTATGTGGAACTGTGGCTGACATTCAGAAGTTTGTCATTATGAATTGCCCAATAAATGCAATACCATCCAGAAATTCAAACATATCATCCACAAATTATTGTGTGTTACTGTCACATCTTTTAGTGATTAATGGTCACTTTCCAACACATATAGAGTTTTCACGGCAGGGATACAGTCTGTTACCTCAATATTTGGAAACAGGAGAAGCCCACTCAGTCCATCAAGTCTACTCTACCATTTAACTATATGATGGCTGATTTGTACCTCAATTGTGTTTTCACACTGTACTCCACATAAAAGTACTTTGAGTTGAAAAGTGTGGTGCTGGAAAAGCGCAGCAGGCCAGGGAGCATCTGCAGTCTTCACTTTCCCCATAAAAGTACTTTGATCCAATTGCAAAAACAAACCTGCATTTATATATCACCATTGGCAGGAATGTGATCAAACAAAATTTGATAGCAAGATACTGGAGGTATTTGAACATGTGATCAAAACCTTTATTGATGAGGTGGGTTTTAAGTAACATCTTAGAGAAGAACAAAAAGAGGGGGCATTTTAAGGAAAGAATTTCAGAGTTGAAGGCCACTAGCGGAACAATGAAAACTCAAAAACTAGTCTCTTTTGATCATCCACTAACTTTCATCTAAAAGATAATTGTAAATATTTCTTTTACTCTGGGCAACTAGAAACAGGCAATAAATGCCGACCTTGTCAGTGACGCCCACATCCTGAGAATGATTCTATTAAAAAAAATTCTTAGTGAGAGGCAGATGGGGGTGATCAAAATCACCACGGCAACCAAATAATTCAATTCACTGCACCAACTAGTTGACTGTAATTTGTTTTTATTTATAAATGAATATTGTTTAATGACATGTTGTATTTTATTTGGCTTTGGGTCAATAGCTGTGTCCAGAGCATTGTGAAAACATATCAATTTAGTTCTCATCATTGATACAGGCCTGATCATAGACTGAAAAACATAGATATGTAAACTATAACATGATTTCTCCAATTAAAACGAGTTTCTAATCTGAAGGGGGAGGAGGTGTGGTTGTTGGTTTGTTCTCTGCATCAATTTCAAAAATGTCTTAAACTTGAAAGTTTATACACAACTCTCTCTTCAAGATATTCATTTCCCTCTGCCATAAAACAGCAAGTTGGGCATTCATCCTCCCTTGGAAAGCCCGCTTAGCTGACTAATCCTTTCTGCCGTGTTTCTTGTCCTTACTTCTTCTGTTCTTCATTGTTTCTGTCATCATAATAAGCAGTTTCATCACTGTATACCTCATCCACCGCATGACCTGTCTGCTGCCATCTTGTATACACCACTTGCTCTTCTATATTCCACTCTCCACTTGTGTATTCTGCTGGCCTGCCTATCCACCTTCTGTTTGTTAATCCATTACTTACTTCAAACTGCATTTTAATTAACACAAACAAGTTATTGAAATCATTTCTGGGAAGCGTGGACAGGCAAAATGGAACTGTGAAAGATATAAGGAGGACAAAGTGAGAACACTGAACATAAATAGGCTGTATAATCTTTCAGTACTGCTAGGAATGATAAGTGGTGTGCCACAAGGATCTGTTTTCAGGCCACTGCTGTTTGTCATTTTTATAAATGATCTGGATGTGGCCATAGAATGATGGGTTAATAAATTTTCGGATGAGACTAAGGTAGGCAGAGTTGTGGATAGTAATGAAGGGTGTTATGGATTACAGGGAGACATAGAAAAGGTGCAGAGCTGAGCTGAGAAGTGGCAAAGAGAGGTTAATGCGGAAATGTGTGAGGTAGTTCACTTCAGAAGAAATAACAAGAATGCAGAGTACTGGGCTAATGGTAAAATTCTTGGCAGTGTAGATGAACAGAGAGATCTCAGTATCCAGGTGCATAAATCCCTGAAAGTTGCCACATAGGTTGATAGGGTTGTTAAGAAGGCGTATGGTGTGTTGGCATTTATTGGTAGGGGGATTGAATTTCAGAGCCACAAGATCATGCTTCAGCTGTACATGAAACTGATAAGGCCGCACCTGGAATATTGTGTGCAGTTCTGGTCACTGCATTATAGGAAGGATGTGGAAGCTTTGGGAAGGGTTCAAAGGAGATTTACCAGGAAGATGCCTGGTATGCCCCATCTACCCTTTCAAATCTTTTAATAATTTTAACCATTTTAATTCGATCACTTCTGAACCTTTGATACTCAAGGAAATACAGCTTAAAATTAAATACCTGCCATGATAACTGAATCCTTTTAGTCCCCTGATGATAATGGGTATAAATACTGAAAGGATGCAGAGAGAGTGGAAAGAGGGGTCAAAATACAAAAGAAGGCTGACAGAATGTTGAGAGAGAAAACATGGCGAGAAGCAAAGACTGAGAGAGGGAGGATGGAGACAGGGAGGTAGTGGAGATAATTTTCTCAGTATACATTACTGGAAAAGAATCATTCCTGTGGGGACCATGGGAGAATCAAGGCCATGATTAGGAAGATTAGTCCCAGTGCAGAGTGAAAACAAGAGTGCTCATGTGATTCACTCAGAGAGTGCGGAATAAGTGTGACAGTTTGTGCTGAAAGAAGAGATGAAGCGGTAATGAGACATCTTGTTTCGTGTTAGGGGGATGGCCAGGGTGGGGGTGAGTGGAATGGGGGCGGTGGGTCAGGTTTTATTTTCTGCACCTGAACACGATGAATTTCCAGCCAGATATTCATTCATAAGAATAAAAACAAAGAACTGCGGATGCTGTAAATCTGAAATAGAAGCAGAAAGTGCTGGAGAAACACAACAGGTCTGGCAATGTTTGTGAAGAAAAAACAGAGTTAATGTTTCAAGTCCAGTGACCACAGACAATGTCAGACCCGCTGAGTTTCTCGAGCACTTTGTTTCTGATTCATTCACAGGTGGCTAGTGGGTTTTTTTGGGGGGGGGGTGGGTGTCTGGAGATTGATAACAAACACTTGAAACAGAATAAAAAGCTTGTATTACTAGGACTAACTAATCTAAGCACAGTATGGAATGATGAAAACAGCAAAATAGATGCTTCATACTGCATCTATCACACCTCTGGATGCATACAGACAACAAAATCACTGTACTATTTTTAGGGATTGTTTGAATGTAAATTTTCAATTGGGTCAGCTGTGTAAGAAGTGAGACAGCTCGGAACTAGCTGCATTTGATAGAATTCAGCATTGTTTGGTTCAGGTGGTCCTAATCCTCAGGAAACAGTAACAGTGAGGCTGTAGGTGGCTTTCTCCTGGCTGCGGTCCTGAAGCAATGGAGCAAGTGAGGCATTTGATGAAAATAAAATATCCCACTGCATCACTCGAAGAGACATGAGAGAGTTCCCCTGAGTATACTGGCTAATGATCATCCAACATCACACATCACAAACACACGTTTGCAAGAACTCTCTGAGCACAAATTTCTGTTTGCAAGAACTCTCTGAGCACAAATTGGTAGCTGCATTTCCCTTCAGTCAATCAGTAACCACACTTCAAAAAGTATTTCATTGACATCTTTTTCTTCCTACAGTGTAGGGATGTGGAGATACTGTGCATCACAAAGAGTCAATTACTGTAATGACAAGCTGACTTTGTTGGATCTGCAAAATCTGTCTCTCTCCTATCCAAGAATTACCAGCTGAACCTGATTTTCTTTCAACTTGCTGTTGCTGCACTTTCTTGCATAGCTCCCAGACCCCACTGTTGGCTGTGCCTTCAGCTGACTGGTCTCTTATCTCTGGAACTTGTCCCTAAAATGTTCTACATCTGTCCTATTCTTTAAAATGATCCTAAAAACCAAGCTTTTTGCTTCATATCCTAGTGCCTTCTTTATGGGACTTGGTGTCATGTTTTGTCCAATAATTGCTCTTGTAAAATGCCTTAAAATGTTTGAGGTACTATGTATATGCAAATTATTATCTAAACTGGGTAAAGGAACATAGCGGGAGTTTACGAGAAATAAGAAGGGCAAGTTCAGAGGAACCAATGCCTGAGCTTTCATTGGTTAATGAAGAACTAATGTGATTGAAAAGAATTAGGTTTGTCCCCAGAAACAAAGGGCATGTAGAAGATACTTTTCTAAAATATTATCAGGACAAGTGGCTGTTGTGGTAGAGACTGTTACATAATTTACAAAGGATGTTGGGTACGTATTTCATGAAATTACTGATTTGTTACAGGGGAAGAGAAAAGATGTAATTTGATAAGGGGGAAAGACAATGAAATGGATAATTGCACAGAATTCACAGCTCTGCAATTAGCTGTTCGGCCCAAATGATTCATGTCAGGACCTCTGCCCCTCATAAATCTCCTCTCACTCTGCTTTATCTTACCTGATCAATGGATCTTTCTATTCCTTTCCCTTTCATGTGTTTGTACAGCTTCCCATTAAAGGTATCTATCCTACTATTCACCTCATCCACTCGCTGTTATAGTAAGCTCCACATTCTCACCCCTCACTGGGTAAAGAACTTTCACTTGAGTTCCATATTTATTAGGGACTGTCATATTTATGATGCCTGGTTTTGCTAGTAGAGAGTTCAGCAGAAGATTCTCACTGGAGCTGATGGATTGAATGAAATTATTGTCTGCTGTAAAGTCTGTAATTTTAAGACCTAAGCAGTATTAATAAATTATTATTAAATGCCTCATTTCTGATTAAGGGCTTATGCCCGAAACATCGATTCTCCTGCTCCTCGGATGCTGCCTGACTGGCTGTGGTTTTCCAGCATCACACGCTTGACTCTGATCTCCAGCATCTGCAGTCCTCACTTTCTCCTAATAAATTAGAGAGATGAGAAAGCTTGTGAAAAAGAGATTAGTTTCAACACTTAAGCTATAATTGGACATGGACCTATAAATAGGATGAGACATTTGAAAACACTGGTGAGACCTCAGCTGGAGTACAGCATCTCATTCAGTGCATCAGGTTAAGGTCTTGGGAGACTTTGGATGGAAATTCATCCTTAAAGTGGTGAAGATTAAAGAGCGATTTAACAGAGGTGTTCAAACTATGAAATCATTCGATTGAGTAAATAAAGAAATTAAATAAATTGTGTCTAACCAAATGTAATTGGAAGTGATTGTCTGTATTCAGTTTAGAAGAATGTGATGGGTTGGGGGGAGAAGTTGGGAGGGGATCTGATTGAAACTTACAGCGTACTGAGACATTTGGAGAGAGTGGATATGGAGACGATGTCACCACTAGTAGGAGAGACTAGAACCTGGGGTCACAGCCTCAGAGTGAAGAGACGACTCTTTAGAACTGAGATGAGCTGGATTTTTTTTAGCTAGAGATTGGTGTCTCTCTAGAACTCATTGCCTCAGAGGGCTTTGGTACTCTGTGGAATGTAAATAAGACTGGAATAGGTAGATTGTTGATTAGTAAGGGGATCAAGCATTATGAGGAGAAAGCAGGAGAATGGGGTTGAAAAACATATCAACTATCAATGAATGGTGGAGAGGACTTGGTGGGCTTAATGGCCTAATTCTGCTCTTGTATCTTAAGGTTACAGCAAATGGAGCAGAGGGAGTGATGAGGATGATTTTTCTTTTACATAGGGAGTTGTTGTGATCTGAAACGTGCTGCTGGAAGGGTGATGGCAGGGAATTAGATAAATAATTGAAAGGGAAATATTTGCAGGTTTATGGGTCAAGGACAGGAGGGAGTGAGTTAATTGTCTCCTTTTTTTCAAAGTTGGTTCAAATGGTCTCCTTCTGTTCTCCTTTATTCTGTGACATGGTGAGGAAAGGGTCATTATTTGTGGGTACAGCTATTCATCAGCTGGTGCTTATCAGAAAACCATAGAGAGCATGACCATGTTGTTTGGGGTCAATCAGTTCTGAAGAAGGGTCACTGGTCCCAAAATTCTGCTTTCGTTCTCCAGACCTGCTGAGTTTCTTCAGCAAATTCTGTTTTTGTTTCAGATTTCCAGCATCTGCAGTTCATTGTTTTATCTATCATTGGTCAATCAGTCTTATCTGCCTGAACAGGTTTTGGAGATCAACTCTGTGGTACATCCCAGCACCACAAAATTATTGAATCACATAATACACAAGCTCATCAAGTCTGTACACTACCTGAACTGCTGGAAATCTTAAGGAAAGAAGGAAAATAAGTGAAAAGTATAAAATAAACATTTTGTATTATAATGAAAATTACCTTCAAGGCAGTTGTAACTGTCATTGGTGAATGAAGATTATAGTCAGGTTTTGAACAATTGTTCGATAAAGTTAATGATTCACAAGCCCAATAGCAGACACTTACTCAAACTGATGTGAGTGAAGAGCTCAGAGAGCTTGCCAGCAGCTCGATGATCCTGTTATAAATCCACTGACTCTGTAGCTAGAGCTCAGCATGTTGAGTGATAGGGTGATAAGCAGACAGCCTTTTCACACCCAATGGATCACACCAGCATGTACAGGTGTTGTGTCTGCACAGAGTCATTCCGCATGAAAATTGTCTCTAAGTTCTGATGATATTCCTGCTAAGTTGTCTATTCTGTTGTGTAGTGCAGAAGGCTTATTCTGGGCTTGAGGCACCAGTGTGTGGAAGGGAAAAAAATGAATGTTAGGTTAATTGGAAATTACAGCACAGATGGAGGCCATTTGGTCCATCATGCCTGTGCTGGCTCTTAACAAACCTTATCAATAAGCCCCGTTTCCCTGTTCATTCCTGAAAAAAAAATCCCTTTCAAGTTTTTATCCAAATGTTTTTTTGGAAATTCCTATTAAACATGCTTCTACCATACTTTCAGGCAGTACATTCCAAATCAGAACAATCCACTCTCCTCACCTCCTTGCTGACTTTGTCAATTATCTTACATCTATGACTTCTGTTAACCAACTCTCCTTATTTTCTGTATCAAACTCTTTATGACTTTGTTCACTTCTGTTAAATCTTTGTTTGATATTATTAAGAAATTCATAGTTCAAAAGAGATTTACCAGAATGTTGCCGGGTATGGAAGGTTTGAGTTATAACAAAAGGTTGGATAGGCTGGGACATTTTTCATCAGAGCACAGGAGGTTGACAGGAGACCTTATTGAAGTTTATAAAATAATAAGGGTATAGATAGGGTTAATGGCAGTTGCTTTTTCCCTAGGAAGTGGGATTTTAAGACTAGTGGGCATATTTTTAAGGTGAGAGGAGAGACATTTAAAAGATTTGTGGGGCAAAGATTTATACAGAGAGTGGCTCGTGTGCAGAATAAGGAAATGTTGGATGCAAGCAGAGTTACACATTTAATTGACACTTATGTAAGTACATGAATAGAGATATCGGCCAGGAGCAAGTAGGTGGGACTAATTTAGTTTGGAATTATGTTAGGCAAGGACTGGTTGGACCCAAGGGTCTGTTTCAATGCTGTATGATTCTATGTCTCTAGAACTCTTTCTAGTCCTCGGAAAATAACCCCACCTTTTTCAGTTACTCCACATGGCTAAAATTAAAAACCAAAAGACCATAAGACACAGGAGCAGAATTAAGCAATTTGGCCCTTTATACTTGCTCCGTATGGCTGATATATTTCTCAACCCCATTTTCCTACCTTTGATCCCCTTACTAATCAAAAACTTATCTATCTCTGTCTTTAAAATACTCAATAACTTAGCCCCCACAGACTCCTAAGTTTCAGAAACTTTGTTCAATATTAGAGACTTCAAAAATGTATTAAATCTTGGGTCTATCCCATTGTGCACTTGGATGGTCTGAGATTTGCCACTGTTACACTGAGCACTCTATACCAGTTATTACTCCTCTGATATGACAATGTCTTGATTTATGTCGCCATTTCTTTTCTAGATTTCATTTTCATTCTATTGGCTTGGTCCTTACCATCTACATTTGTCACTCTTCCTACTCTTGCTTTCTCCTTTGAAAACTTTAATGCGAATGTCAAACTGACTACTGTGTGGAATAACATTGATGCATTTATGGGGAAAGTTTAAAATGATGCACATGAGTGAGAAAAGAATCAAAGATGAGATGGACGAGTTTGGGAGGAAACTTATATGGAGTGCAGATTTTCTTTATAACGGCATGGGATGTGGTTCTCATTGGCATGGCCAACATTTGTTGCCCATCCCTACTTGCCTTTGGACTGATACACTCACTAGGTCATTCCAGAGGGCAGCTAAGAGTAAACCACATGTACACAAATCAGGTGAGGATTGCAAATTTTCTTTTCTATAGATCATAAGTGAACCAGATAATTTGGATGTCCTTGGCCTGCACATCCAAGGTGAGATTTGAACCTATGTTTGCCAGTCGCTATGATTCCAGCTGATGTGATTACTGGACAATTCAGATCCCAGAATTAAATCTGACTTGGTAAATTGTACTTTGTTTTATTTTTAATTTAACAAAACTACCTTTCACTGAAACATAAGTGCACAAGGCTACAAATTTGGTTTCAACAATGAAATAAGTTTATTTCAAAAATGAAATCAAAATAAAATAAAACAAACATAAACTACCTTTTGAAATTTTGAAACCAAAAGAGAAAATGCTAGAAAATCTCAGCAGGTCTGGCAGCATCTGTAAGGAGAGAAAAGAGCTGATGTTTCGAGTCTAACTGACCCTTTGTCAAAGCTGAAAAAAAGGGAGGTATTTAGGGAGGTATTTATACTAGGCTGAGAGAAGGTGAGTCATAACTCCAGAAACAAAGGTAGCAATAAAGGGGTGATAATGACAGTGCATAGAGAGTTTTCATAGATTAGATTAGATTACATCACAGTATGGAAACAAGCCCTTCGGCCCAACAAGTCCACACCGACCTGCCGAAGCGCAACCCACCCAAAACCCTACATTTACCCCTTACCTAACACTATGGGCAATTTAGCATGGCCAATTAACCTGACCTACACATCTTTGGACTCTGGGAGGAAACCGGAGCACCCAGAGGAAACCCACGCAGACACAGGGAGAATGTGCAAACTCCACACAGTCAATCGCCTGAGGCAAAAAATTTTAAAAAATGAAATAGAATTATCTGAAGTTGTTGAATTCAGTGTTGAGACTGGCAGGCTGTAACGGGCCTAGTCGGAAGGTGAGATGCTGTTCCTTCAGTTTGCATTGAGCTTCACTGGAACATTGCAGCAGGCCAAGGACAGACATGTGGGAGTGGGAGCAGGATTGTGTGTTGAGTTTTATTTCATTTATCTTTTTTTATATATTGTTTTCACTGTTCTGTACCTATTATTTCTTGATTGTCTCTCTTTCTCTTTTGCATTTTGCCTCTGCTTCACCCATCCCTCACATATTTTGCCACATAGCACTGGCTTCAGCCTTGGTCCTATAATCTCTCTATGCACTGTCATTATCATCTCTTTATTGTTACCTTTGCTTCTGGAGCCAGGACTCACCTTCTCTCAGCCTCGTATAAATACCTCCCTATTTCTCCCTTTTTTTAGCTTTGACAAAGGGTCAGTTAGACTCGATATGTCAGCTCTTTTCTCTCCTTACAGATGCTGCCAGACCTGCTGAGATTTTCCAGCATTTTCACTTTTGGTTTCAGATTCCAGCATCCACAGTAATTTGCTTTTAAAATTTTGATTTGCTCATTCTCGGGATGTGGGCTTTGCGTCCAGGCCAGTATTTATTGCTCATCCCTAATTGCCCAGAGGGCAGTTAAAAATTAACCACATTATTCTGTAACTGGAGTCATATGTAGATCAGAAATTTTCTTCCCTAATGACATAAGTGAACATGATTGGTTTCTCACCAAAAATCAATAAAGGTTTCATGGTCATCATTAGATTGTCAATTCTGCATAGTTTATTTATTTGAAATTCAAGCATTTGCTGTGGTGGGATTTGAACCTGGGTCTCTGGAATAATAGCTTAGGGAGCAAGCCATTAGATCATCACCTCCCTATCTAAACATATCACAATTTGAAAACAGCACAACAAAATCCCATTTACTTCCTGATCTCTTAGCTTTCCAATTACTCAAACATCTATAGAAATTCCTTTCCTATCAAATCTGTAGTTTTGCTTGAACTACTCTTTTCAAGTTCTCAGCCTGTGAACTGTGAGGCCTTTACAGATGACACAAAGTTGAGTGGGAGGGTGAGCTGTGAGAATGATGCAGAGATGCTTCAGTGCGACTTGGATAAGCTGAGTATGTATGTGAATACATAGCAGATGAAGTATAATGTGGACAAATAAGAGGTTAATCATTTTGGTAGCAAAAACAGGAAATAGAATTATTATCTGAACGGCAGTAGATCGGGAAATGCAGAGAACATAGAACATAGAACATAGAACAATACAGCACAGAACAGGCCCTTCGGCCCACGATGTTGTGCCGAACTTCTAACCTAGATTAAGTACCCATCCATGTACCTATCCAAATGCCGCTTAAAGGTCGCCAATGATTCCGACTCTACCACTCCCACGGGCAGCGCATTCCAAACATTAACCACCCTCTGTGTGAAAACGTTGCCCCTTAGATCTTTTTTATATCTTTCCCCTCTCACCCTAAACCTATGCTCTCTAGTTC
>NC_057735.1:2337639-2381213 GCF_004010195.1 Chiloscyllium plagiosum
TCTGCAAATTTACTGACCCATCCTTCGACTCCCTCATCTAAGTCATTAATAAAAATTACAAACAGCGGAGGACCCAGAACTGATCCCTGCGGAACTCGACTTGTAACTGGGCTCCAGGCTGAATATTTACCATCTACCACCACTCTCTGCCTTCGACTGGTTAGCCAGTTTTCTATCCAATTGGCCAAATTTCCCTCTATCCCATGCCTCCTGACTTTCCGCATAGGCCTACCATGGGGAACCTTATCAAATGCCTTACTAAAATCCATGTACACTACATCCACTGCTCTTCCCTCATCCACATGCTTGGTCACCTCCTCGAAGAATTCAATAAGACTTGTAAGGCAAGACCTACCCTTCACAAATCCGTGCTGGCTGTCCCTAATCAAGCAGTGTCTTTCCAGATACTCATAAATCCTATCCCTCAGTGCCCTTTCCATTACTTTGCCTACCACAGAAGTAAGACTAACAGGCGTGTAATTCCCGGGGTTATAGCTATTCCCTTTTTTGAACAGGGGCACAACATTCGCTCCTCTCCAGTCCCCTGGTACCACCCCCGTTGCCAGTGAAGACGAGAGGATCATTGCCAACGGTACTGCAATTTCCTCTCTTGCTTCCCACATAATCCTAGGATATATCCCGTCAGGGCCCGGGGACTTGTCTATCCTCAAGTTGTTCAAAATGTCCAACACATCTTCCTTCCTAACAGGTATCTCTTCTAGCTTACCAGTCCAACAAGATCTGAGGTGCAACAAGATCTGAGTGTCCTTGTACACCAGTTACTGAAAGGCAATGAAGAACACAAATGGTATGATGGCCTTCATAGCGAAGGGATTTGAGTACATGAACAGGTATATCTTCCTGCAATTGTATAGGGCCTTGATGAGATTTCAAATGGAGTATGTTATGTACAGCTTTGGTCTCCTTATCTGAGGAAAAGTGTTCTAGCTGTGGAGAGATTGCAATCAAAGTTTACTGACTGATTCCTGAGATGGTAGGACTGACATATGAAGAGAGATTGGATCATTCCTGATGTAGGGCTTATGCCCAAAACATTGATTCTCCTGCTCCTCGATGCTGACTGACTTGCTGTGCTTTTCCAGCATCACACTTTTGATGAGAGATTGGATCAGTTAGGACTATATTCACTGGAGTTTAGAAGAATGGGGGAGGATCTTATAGAAACCTATAAAATTCTAACAGGACTAAAACAAGGGGTCACAGCCTAAGTATACGGGAAAGATCATTTAGGACTGCTTACCCAGAGAGTGGAGAGCCTGTGGAATTCTGTGCCACAGAAATTGGTTGTGGCCAAAGCATTGAATACTTTCAAAAAGGAATTAAATATAGTTCTTAGGACTAAAGGGATCAAATAAGTGTCAAAAGCTTCTGAATTGGATGATCAGACATGGTCATATTGAATGGTGGAGCAGATGAAAATAGCTGAGTAGTCTACTCCTGTTCCTATTTTCTATTTTTCTATATTTGCCTCGAATATTCACATAACTGAGAGCTTAGACTTTCAGTCTATTAATATTCTGCAGATTCTAATCAAACACTCTTGGTCTGGAAGTTTCACAAACTACAATCTTTCACTATGATAACTTATTTCCTTCGCCAAACTTTCTAGAAGAAATTAATCTTGTTTCTGACTTCATTCAAGTATCTTTTGAATGTTTGAAAACCTTTTGTTTTAAAAAAAATATGCTCATCCTAGATTTCACTAAGCCAAGGGGTTGATGTTTTCTCTCTCTGGTCCTAGACTCCAATAACACTCTCAGAGTCACACACTGGTTTAAAATCCTGGTTCCAGAAAGACTGATCTAGTTAATTTTAAATTCTTTCATAAAAATAGGCCAGCACCCATATGCCAAATATCCAAACTCTAAAACATGTGCTGTTAATGTATATAAATCACAGCTTTCATCACACAGTGAAATAGACTATGTCATTGGATTACCAATCCAGTAACTTTACCGTTATGCTGCTAACTCTTTATGAATACAGCAAAGATTGGTAGTCCATATCTGTACTCCTCCCTACATTGTATTTAATTTCTTTCTTTTGTTTGTCACATTTATTTTCTCATTTACCTCCTCTTTAATTTTGTCTCTCCCTACTGCTCTGTGACTCGCACTTTCATTTTCTCTCACAAACCATATCTTACAATGCCTTTTCATTTTTGGAAAGATCATGCGTGTGCATGTACAGAGGCTGACAAGGTCAGTGTTCGATATCAAAGAGGGAGGCTTAAAATCATAACGCGCAGATGGATGATAGAAAGTGCAACATGAGGACGGCAGAAAAGGAACTAAAGACCCTGTGTTATATTTAATTGTGTTTGCACAATCTGGCCAAATTTTATGGCAAGGAAATGGACAGAAATGGCCAGGGAAGGGATTAGAGTTACAGGTAAAGTTGAGCCCTAGGTTTCTGAAAGAAAGGTAGGATGTGAGAAAAGGTAGGAATCACTGCACAGAGAAATGTTATCAGGAACATGGTATTTTTAGGGCTGTAAACGTTCACTGAGACACAACCAAATGGCATTTTAACCACTCCAGGTTTTGTAATAGTACTGATTACTTGGAAACTTCACAGACCTTTACTGAAAGAAATCTCTTTAGTGAAGTTGCTTACTTCAACCCATTAGAAAATATTGTTGCTTGATTTTAATTTCTGATACACACGTTATTCTCAGCATCCCAGCAAGCGGGACTGACCCAAATTGCCCTTCAGAAGGTGGTGTGGGTTTGATGATGCCAGCCAGTTTAGGAGATAGTTAAGAATCAATCACATTACTGTGGGACTGGAGTCACATATTAATTGCTGAAGGATGGCAGTTTTTTTTAACATGATATGAAGTTCCAAAGATGGGTCATGGAACTTGAACCATTAACTCTGTTCCTCTCTCTGCAGATGCTACCAGAATTGCTGAGTTTCTCTAGAATTTTCTAATTTTATTCCATATTTTCTCTATATGAAGTATTTTGCTTTCATACTCTTGGATTATTAGTCCAGCCTTCAGTGTGACACTTAAAATGTCCTTTGTTTAATATGTTCTTATATTTGGAATATTAGAATATGAAAGGTATAGGTGAGAGTGATCAAATTAACTGTGCTGAGAGTTATGGAGAGATATATCATCAGGAGTGTCCCTATCCAACACTCCCAGGGCACATACAACATAGATTTAAACTAAATTGGCAAGTGGATGGGATCCTGACAAGTAGTTTAGAGGTGAGGGAACTGAGATGGAATTACAAGTTAAAATACTCACTGAGTTTGGAAGGCGGGGAATGCACAGGCTTGATAACAAAGGAATGAGCCAAGGCTATTTGGATTATATTTTAATTCAAGGAGCCTGAGGAATAAGACAAACTAGCTGCGAACACAGATAGACACATGGAAGTAAGATATCACAGTTTTGACTGGGACTTGGTTGAAAGGTGGGCAGGCTTAGCTCAATATGCCTGGATGTAGGAGGTTTTCAGATGAGATTTTAAAAAGGGGGAGAGAAGAAGCGGGTGCAGATTGCAATATTGTTCAAGGAATCAGAGAACTATTTTGAGGGGCTGAATGGCCTTCTCTTATTCCAATGCTCTGAAATTCCTATAAGGGAATGTTACTGCTCATAGGAGAGACTAAGACCAGTGGGCACACTCTCAGAATATAGCAGCACAAATCTAAGACTGAAATGAGGAGGAATTTGAGGGTTGTGAATTTTAATTTTTTTTCATTTTGTGTGGTGTGGGCATTGCTGGCTGGAGACTTTAGAACTCCTTGCCACAAAGAGTTGTGCAGGCCAGGCTGGGATGGATCCGTTCTTAATCAGTCGGGGAATCAAGAGTTAAGGGGAAAATCCAAGAAAGTGGATGTGAAGAATGTAGGATCATCGATGATTTTATTGAATGGTAGAGCAGGCTGGAAGTCGAGAGTGTGCTGCTGGAAAAGCACAGCAGGTCAGGCAGCATCCGAGGAGGAGGAGATGAGAGGCAGGAAGTAAAGAGTGATGGTAGAAGGATGTTTTAGTGACTGGAAGTCTGGTTCCATGAGGTTTGGTGCTGGGGCAATTCCTGTTTGTGGTGTACATTAATAATTTGGACTTAAACGTAGGGGTTATGATTCGGATGATTAAAATATGACACTATAAATGCTGAATAGTGAGTAGGATGGCTGCAAACTGAACATAGCAATGTTCTGTTAGGCAGGTAGGCAGGTAGGCAGAGCAGAGCAAAATGGAATTCAACCTGGGAAAGCTGTGAGGCAATGTGTTTGGGAACACTGACAAAGCATGAGATTACATTCTGAATTGTAGGAGCATGGAAAGTACTTATGATCAAAGGGATAGCTACAACCTTTAAAATGTAGCAGAACAGGGGGATGAGGTGATTAAAATGGCATATGGAACACTTGCCTTTATTAGTCAAGGCATAGAGGACAACAGCTGGAAATGCTGGCTAGGCTCCAACTGGAGTACATTGTGCAGTTCTGGTTACCACATTTTAGGAAGGATGTGGTTGCACTCAAGATAGTACAGAGAAGATGGTGCCTGTGTTGGGGGTGGGGGCTGAGCTATGAGGAAAGATTGGATGGACTGCGGTTGTTTTCCATGGAACAGTGAAGGTTGAGACAGGACCTGATAAACATTAAAAGATTGTGAGTGGATAGAAGGCACTTTTATCCATTACTAAAAGGTTCAATAGTCAGGTGGCATAGATTTAAGGTAATAGATGGAAAGATAAAAGGAGGGTTGAGGAGAATGGTTTTCACTCAGACAGTGGTGGGAGTCTGGAAAAGGTGGTTGAGCCAGAATCTCTCATAACATTATGCATTATTTAGATATTCACTTGCATTGCCATAGCCTCCAAGGCTATGGGGCAAATGCTAGAAAATGGGATTTGTGTGGTTGGATCTTTGTTGACAAGTGTTGACACAATGGGCTGAATGGCCTCCTTCAGTTCAGTAAATGCATGTGAGTCTATAGATTGAGAGTAAAGCTCTGTCTACACAGTCCCCATCAAACATTCCTCAGACTGGGACAGCATAGGTTAGATACAGAGTAAAGCTCCATCTTCTCTTTTAAACAGAAAGTAAACTGAAAGCAAATCTCCTACTACTCTTTTACATTGAAATTAAAGCTCAGTTGATACTGTCCCCATCAAACATTCTCAGGACAGCAACAGCACAGGATTAAATTCATAATATGTACAGTACAAGGTTAGATACAATGTAAAGCTTCCCCCTACACTAGCCCTTTTCAAAATCCCAGGCAATGTTTAGCATGAGGTTAGATGCTCATTAAATAACCACCCACACTGTAGTCATAAAACACTCCCAGGACAAGTATAGAACAGTGTTAGATACAGATTAAAACTTCATCTACATTGTCTGCAAACAAAACTCCCAGGACAGAGACAGCACGGGGTTAGATACAGACCCATACACCTCTACGTTTTCCCCATCAAACATTCCCAAATTAGGTCCAGTTTGGGACAAATGCAGAAGTTCAGATACTTTTAATTTAAAAATTTTGTGTGATTTCTAGCTCAATGTCAGAATTGACTAATTTAATTCTGTGGCCCCAAATAAATAGGAAGCAGATTGAAGCTACTGAACAGCATTAGTTGTGTTATTTTTGACATATCCGTCATTGGTTCCTGATCTTGATCAACTCAGAATCCGCAATACTGCTGGCATTGCATTAGGAACTGTTTATAGCTGCCTTTGCCATTATGCCAACCATTCATCCCTTTTACCTCTGTCTTGCAAAATGACACTCACACTCTGAAGAATAACGAAATCTAGAGTGGATCTGCACATGTAAGCCACATCTTGATAATTGCCTCTTCTTTTTGCCAAACAAGACTATTTTCTGTGTTCTATCCTATGTATTTTCAAACTACCTCTGTCGTGTCTTTCTGTGAAACATATGTCAAGCCTGTGTACTGAAAGCGTGATCAGACTCCACTTGAACCCTGAGCCAATGCTCCAATACTGGACTCAGGGAACACTATGCTGTTGGAAATGTTGTCCTTCAGAGAAAGTGTTAAATCAGATGGATGTTAAGGAAACTCTGTTATCCAATTTACTGAAAAGGAATAGAAGCTTCATGTTTCCAGAAGGCGGCCCTGGTTATTAGAAATATAGAAGCATACAAATCGCCACATCATGGGTTATACTCAGGCACTTAATCTCCTAGAAAACACAAAGTGTAGCAAACTCAATCCCCATTCTAGGCTGAGTGAATATACCTTGATCGGTATCTCACCACCTTGAGATCCCTATGGCTGTCAGTCACAACAAAAAAAACAACCAACGCTATTGGGGAACTGTGTCAAGAGTGTGGTGCTGGAATAGCCCTCCTGACAAAGGGCTTTTGCCTGAAACATCAATTCCCCTGCTCCTCGGAAGCTGCCTGACCTGCTATGCTTTACCAACACCACACTCTCGACTCTGGTCTCCAGCATCTGCAGTCCTCACTTTCTCCTATTGGGGAACTGTCCAATGTTGTATCCAGGTATAAAAGGATCTGAAAGAGTTAACCTGAGGAGTGCCATAAGTGTAACTCCCTACGATGGTGTCAGGTGGCCCTGTGGGCAGAAAAGTGTAGAGACATAGAAACATAAAAAACAGCAGCAAGGGTAGGTCATTCGACCCTTCGAGCCCACCCTGCCATTCAATATGATCATAATTGATCATCCAACTGAGAACTTTGTTCCCACTTTCTCCACGTACCTGTTGATCCCTTTAACCCAATAACTACTTGAGTGAGATTTTACTGCTGAAAAATGGGAGGCCAGATGTTGTAACATCATGTGGAAAATTCAGAAGACGCAGTTGATGCCTTATAAAATCCTCGTTGATGTTTTATCAATACACAGTGCTGTCCTTAGCCTATAAATGGGCAAAGACATAACCCATCTGAAGCCAGCAGCATTCAGACAATGAGTGTTTTCACAAAAAGAAGCCACAGTTTGAACTCAGTCATAAAACTAGGCCCTTTGTTACATCTCAGAAAATTAAGCTTCTGTGCAACATCTTTGTTCCAGAAACTTTTTTTCAATTTACTTCTCCTGACACTGATACTCTACTTTTACCTTTTTGGATGTCAAAACCATCAGTATTACTAACTCATTAATGTAGAAGGTCCCAGAAAACCTTTAGCTTCTTCCTGGGTATGGATGTGCAGTGGTTATGTTCCCAGGCAATTAATCTGATAATGTCATAAAGTCATAGAGATGTATAGCATGGTAACAGAAACTTTGGTCCAACTCGTCCATGCTGGCCAGATATCCAAAATAAATCCCGTCCCATTTGCCAGCATTTAACCCATATACTCCCAAACCTTTCTTATTCATTTACCCATCCAGATGTCCAGATGTACCAGCCTCCACCCCTTCCTTTGGCAGCTCACTCTGTACACAATAGATAATAGAAAATAGGTGCAGGAGTAGACCATTCTGCCCTTCGAGCCAGCACCACCATTCATTATGATTATGGCTGATCATCTACAATCAGTATCCTGTTCCTGCCTTATCCCCATAACCCTTGATCCCACTATCCCTAAGAGCTCTATCCAGCTCCTTCTTGAAAGTATCCAGAGACTTGGCCTCCACTGCCTTCTGGGGCAGAGCATTCCATACACCCACCATTCTCTGGGTGAAGAGGTTTCTCCTCAACTCTGTTCTAAATGGCCTTCCCCTTATTTTTAAGCTGTGTCTTCTGGTTCGGGACTCACCCATCAGCAGAAACATGCTTCCTGCCTCCAGAGTGTCCAATCCTTTAATAATCTTATACATCTCAATCAGATCCCCTCTCAGCCTTCTAAACTCAAGTGTATACAAGCCCAGTCACTCCAATCTTTCAGCGTAAGATAGTCCCACCATTCCGGGAATTGACCTCGTGAACCTACATTGCACTCCCTCAATAGCCAGAATGTCTTTCCTCAAATTTGGAGACCACAATATTCCAGGTGCGGTCTCACCAGGGCCCTGTACAGCTGCAGAAGGACCTCTTTGCTTCTTTACTCAACTCCTCTTGTTATGAAGGCCAGCATGCTATTAGCTTTCTTCACTGCCTGCTGTACCTGCATGCTTACCTTCATTGACTGATGTACAAGAACACCTCGTTGTACTGCCCCTTTACCTAACTTGACTCCATTTAGGTAGTAATCTGTCTTCCTGTTCTTGCTACTAAAGTGGATAACCACACATTTATCCACATTAAACTGCATCTGCCATGCATCTGTCTACTCACCTAGCCTGTCCTGGTCACCCTGTATTCTCCTAACATCCTCCTCACATTTCACCCTGCCACCCAGCTTTGTGTCACACCACCCTGTGCATGAAAAAGTTGCCCCTTACACCCTTTTAAAATCTTTCCTCTTTCATCTTAAACCTATGTCCTCTAGTTTTGGACTCCCCACCCCAGAGAAAAAAACCTTGTCTATTCACCCCATCCATGCCCCTCATGATTTTATAAACCTCTACAATGTCACCTCTCAGACTCTGATGGTCCAGAGAAAATAGCTCCAACCTATTCAGCCTCTCCCTATAGCTCAAACCCTCCAACCCTGGCAACATCCTTGTAAATCTTTTCTGAACCCTTTCAAGTTGCACAACATCGTTCCTATATCAGGGAGACAGGAATTGCACACAGTATTTCAAAAGTGGCCTAATCACTATCCTGTGCAGTTACAACATGAACCCCAATTCCAATTCTCAATAATCTGACCAATAAAGGAAAATATACCAAACACCTTCTTCACTATCCTATCTACCTGCAACTCCACTTTCAAGGAACTATGAACATGCACTTCAAGGTCTCTTTGTTCAGCAACATTCTCCAGGACCTTAGATTAAGCGTATTAGTCCTGCCCTGATTTGCCTTTCCAAAATGCAGCAACTCACATTTGTCTAAATTAAACTCAATCTGCCACTGCTTGGCCCATTGGTCCATCTGAGCAAGATCCTGTTATATGCTGAAGTAACCACCTTTGTTGTCCACTACACCTCCAATTTTGGTGTCATCTGCAAACTGACTAACTGTACCTCCTGTGTTCACATCCAAATCATTGATGAAAGATGAGTTCAGATCCAGCAATAGTATTTTGACAATTTCATAATAATGGTAAATTTAAAGCTGTTGTCAGTAAAAGTGAGTGTGAAAACACTAAACTTGTTTTGTTATTGACTGTAACAAAATACGAACTATTGCCCTTACCTGGTCTGGTCCATATATGTCTCCTGTCCTGTGTTGATTTTCTAATCGGTCCTCTGAAGTAATAAAACCCTTTAGCTTTATCAGGCTTCACATAGTTGAAATACAAGACCCATCACCAGTTGCTTAGGGCAGCTTGGGTTAAACCAGATTTCCCAACAATGCCTGCACTTTGAAAATAATTTTTTTGCAAATGTAGTACTCATCCAATTAAAGTGGGAGAATGGCATATTTACTCCATGCACTGTGAATTTGTAATCTAATTTCTAAATGCAGCTTCAGTCTTGATTATCTGGTGGGAGTGAAGGACAATGTGCAGATTTGCATCAACACAATTCTGAACAATGGAGACAAACCAACTCTTTTTGATCAAAATTGCAATGATGCTAATTAAATTCAAAGAAATAAACTCTTTGATCCTTTAACAAAAGACACACACTGCTGCAGTTGGAACTAACCTTTCACAAAGGTTTATCATTTTGATCTATCTGTTCTCAGATGATGTCTTTGGAACTAGTACGCTGTAAGTCAAGGCTCATGGTGCAAGATGTTGTTTAAGATTGAAGATAGAAGAAGGTTACCTCTTTTTGGTTAATTTCTCTTTTTTGTTGTGAAATTGCCCTTGACAAAGAGGTAATGAGCTGCCTTCTTGATCGGCTGCAGTTTGGTTTGTGCAGATATACTCGCAGTACTGTTAGGCAGGGAGTTCCAGCATCTTGACTCAGTAACAGCGAGGATTTGGTTCCAAGTCTGGATGGTGAGTGACTTGGAGAGGAATTTGCAGTGATGTGGTTCCCATATACTGGCTACCCTTTGTCATCTAGGTGGTAGAGATTGTGAGTTTGGGAGCTGCTGTCAAAGATATGACACACTGCTGCCATACTGGGTGAAGATGTGAATGTCTAACATGGTATTTGGGTTCTAATCAATCAGTTCCTAATTCATTCGTTCAAAGTGTCAAGCTTCTTAAGTGTTGCAGGAGTTTTCCACTGTGTGGTGTATCCCAGCTGTTTTGTACAGCTCCAATATAAACTCCCTGCTCTTATAATATATGCCTTAATCGATAAAGGCGTGTTCAGAATGCCTTCTTAATTACCCTGTTACCTGCCTGTCTTCAGAGATCTGTGGACAAGCACTCCATGTTCCCTATGTTCCTCTGAATGTCCTAGTGTCCTACCATTCACTGAATGCTCCCTTGTCTGGTTACTTCTTCTGAAGTACTTCACATCACACTTAACCTAAGAGCCTCCTCCTCAGTGTCAATCATCAACAATCTTTATATCATCTGCAAACTTACTTATCACCATGTCCTGCTCTACATTTTCTTCCATATTGTTTACATACATCACAAACAATAAGAAACTAAAGCACTGATCCCAATGGGGTGCCACTGGATACTCGCCTTCAGTTACACAAACATCCTTTTACCACCCTCTGTCTCCTACCACAAAGACAACTTTGGATCCAACTTGCCAAGTTACCTGGATCCTGTTGCTTTTACCTTCTTTGTCAGTCTCCCATGTGAAACGTTGTCAAAGACCTTGCTGAAATCCATATAAGTTCCATCAATTACACTACCTTTATCTACATACTTGGTCATCTCCTTGAAAACTTCAGTCAAATTTGTTAGGTATGACATCCCTCTGACAAACCCATACTGACTATCTCTGATAAAACCTTAACTCCCCAAAATGGAGATTCATTCTTTCCTTCAGAAATTTCTCTAATAGTTTCTCAATCACTGTAGTGAGACTCACTGGTCTGTAATTCCTTGCTTTACCTATACCATCCTTCTTGAAAAGTGGAATCACATTAGCTGTCCTTCAGTTCTCTGACACCTTCCTTGCAGTCAGTGAGGAATTAAACATTTGAGTCAGGGTGCTGGTGATTTTCTCCCTTATCTCCCACAGCAGTCTGGGATGCAATTAGGGATTTGCCGCTTTTAAACCGGCCTCACTCCCTGTGTCAATCTGCTCACGGTCCATTTTCCCAAAATCTTTAACTAAATCGTCCTTTTCCAGAGTGAAGAGAGATATAGAGTGTTTGTATCAATGTCCTTCAGCTTCAAACACAGATTTCCCCTTTGGTTCTTAATGAGCTGTACTTTATCCCTGGTTATTTTCTTCCTCTTAAATCTACTTATAAAATTTCTTGGAAATCTCTCTAACCTTGCCCAGTGTTTCTTCATGCCAATTCTTTGCTCTCCTAATTGCTGTTGTAAGACGCTCCCTCTCTATCCTGCACAATCTATACTCTACTAGGCCCTCTGTTCACTTGATCCCTTTGTATCTGTTATATGCCTTTTTTTTCCTTTTAATTCAGATCTGAATGTTCCAAGACATCCAGGGTCCTCTGGGCTGGTTGCTCCTACATTTCATACTAAAGGGAACATATAGGGCTTGTATGTTTTAAATTCCTTTTTGCACACCTCCAACTGCAAACCACACCACTACCCCCACTCCCCCCATTACATCCCCTGAGAGTTACCCAAAAGTAATCTTTCCCAGTGTATTTTGGCCTAGTCCTACATTATTTTAATGAAATCTGCCTTCTCCCCAATTCAACCCTTGTTTTTACAGATCTTTTTTCTTTTCCCATAATAAACTTAAAAACTTATGGTGTTGTGATTGCTATCACAAAGATGCTGCTTCAGCGCCACCTTAACACATATCCAGCTTCATTCCCCAGAATTAGGTCGATTCAGAGAAATGAAAAGCATTCCACTGCACTTCTGAGGTGGTGGAAAGGCTTTGAGGCATCAGAAAATGAGTGACCCTGCCCCACTCAAATTTCATGATATGCTCAATGACCCAATTTGCAAGGGAGCATTCCTCGTGGAACATTTTTTATAAATAGTAAAAGCCACAGATAGTGTTGTAGTGGTAATGTCACTGAACCTACCATCCAGAATGCCAGGTAGTTTTGCTAATGAGTACCTAATTCCGTATTCATAAGAACCAGGAGCAGGAGTAGGCCCCTGGCCCCTCGAGCTGGCTCCACCATTCAATAAGATCATAGCTGACCTTTTCATGGACTCAGCTCCACTTACCACCCTCTCACTATAACTCTTAATTCCTTTACTGTTCAAAAATCTATTTATCTTTGCCTTAAAAACAATCAACAAAGTAGCCTCAACTGCTTCACTGGGGAGGGAATTCCACAGATTCACAACCCTTTGGGTGAAGAGGTTCCTCCTCAACTCTGTCTGAAATCCGCTCCCCCTTATTTTGAGGCTATGTCCCTAGTTCTAGTTTCACCTGTTAGAGGAAACAATCTCCCTGCTTTTATTTTATCTATTCCCTTCATTATTTTATATGTTTCTTTAGGATCCCCCGTTATTCTTCTAAATTCCAACAACTGGGGCAGCACGTTAGCTCAGTGGTTAGCACTGCTGTCTCACAGCGCCAGGGACCTGGGTTCGATTCCAGCCTCGGGCGACTGTCTGTGTGGAGTTTGCACATTCTCCCCGTGTCTGCGTGGGTTTCCTCCGGGTGCTCCGGTTTCCTCCCACAGTCCAAAGATGTGCAGGTTAGGGTGAATTGGTCATACTAAATTACCCGTAGAGTCAGGTGCATGAGTTAGGGGGGATGGGTCAGGGCGGGTTACTCTTTGGAGGGTTGGTGTGGACTAGTTGGGCCGAAGGACCTGTTTCCACATTGTAGGGAATCTAATCTAATCAAGTATAGTCCCAGTCTACTCAGTGTCTCCTCATAAACCAACCCTCTCTACTCTAGAATCAATGTAGTGAACCTCCTCGGTATGCCCTCCAATGTCAGTACATCGTTTCTCAAATAAGGATTCCCCAAGGAAAAGGACATGGATGATGGTAAGATTAGGAGGTATATGTTGATATTCTAAGTCATGTTGAATTAAGAAAGGTATTAAGTGTTGGGTGTCTTGAAAAACATTAAGGTAAATAAGCCCCCAGGGCTTAATGGGATATATCCCATGCTACTGAGAGAAGCAAGGGAGGAGATTGCTGAGGCCTTAACTGAGATCTTTGTATCCTCTTTAGCCACAGATGTGGTCTGAGCAGACTAGACAGTAGCTGAAGTTGTTCCTTTGTTAAAGAAGGAAAACAGGGATAATCCAGGAAATTATAGGCCGGTGAGCCTTATATCAGTGGTTGGGAAATTATTGGAGAAGACTACTAGAAAGAGGATTTACTTGCAGTTGGAAAAGAATGGGCTTATTAGAGATAGGCAGCATGGCTTTGTGTGGGGGCAGTCTTGTCTCACAAATTTGATTGTGTTTTTTGAGGAAGTGACAAAGATAATTTGGGGATATGGGGGTGAATGTTGTCTACATGGACTTTATTAAATCATTTGATAAGGTCCCTCATGATAGGTTGGTCCAGACAATTAAGTCACATGGGATCCATGGTGCATTGGTAAGTTGGATATAAAATTGGCTTGTTGATAGATGATAGAAGGTAGTTGTGGAAGAGTGTTTTTCTAACTGGAGATCTGTGACCAATGGTATTCCATAAGGATCAGTGATGGGACTTCTAATATTTGTAATTTATATAAATGATTTGGATGAAAATGTTGGTTGGCTGATTAGTAATTTTGCAGATGACAATAAAATTGGTGAATTTGTGGTTAGTGAGGAAGATTATCAAAGGATACCGCAGGATATATAGGAAAGTTGGGCAGAGAAATGGTAGATAGCATTTAATCTGAACAAGTGTAAAGTGATGCATTTTGGGAAGTCAAATGTAAGAGGAAGGTATACAGTAAATGGCAGGAACCTTAGGAGCATTGATATACAGAAAGATCTTGGGGTGCACGTCCATAGCTCCCCGAAAACAGCAACACAAGGACTGATTAGGGGTAATCAACATGGTTTTGTGCATGGGAAATTGTGTCTCATGAACTTGATTGTTTTTTGAAGAAATACCAAAGAGGATTGTTGAGGGCAAAGTGGTGGATGTGATCTATATGGACTTCAGTAAGGCATTTGACAAAGTTCACCATGGTAGGCTGGTTAGCAAGGTTAGATCACATGGACTAGGAGAACTAACTATTTGGGATTCAGAATTGGCTCAAAGGTAGAAGACAGAGGTGAGGGAGGGGTGGTGGAGGATTGCTTTTCAGACTGGAGGCTTGTGACCAGCAGTATGCCACAAGGATGGTGCTGGGTCCACTGCTTTTTGTCATTTATAATGATTCGGATGTGAACATACGAGGCACAGTTAGTAAGTTTGAAGATGACACTAAAATTGGATGTGTAGGGGACAACAAAGAAGGTTACCTCAGCGTATAGCAGCATCTTGATCAGATAGACCAATGGATTGAGGAGTGACAGATGGAATTTAATTTAGATAAATGTGAGGTGCTGTATTTTGGAAAGGCAAATCAGGACAAGACTTAAACACTTAATGGTAAGGTCCTGGGGACCATTACTGAACAAAGAGACCTTGGAGTGTAGGTTCATAATTCCTTGAAAGTGGAGTTGCAGGTAGATAGGATAGTGAAGAAGGCATTTGGTATGCTTTCCTTTATTGGTCAGTATACTGAGAATAGGATTTGCGAAGTCATGTTGCAGCTGTACAGGACATTGGTTAGGCCACTTTTGGAATACTGCGTGCAAATCCCATCTCTCTGCTTTCGGAAGGATGTTGTAAAACTTGAAAGGATTCAGGAAAGATTTACAAGGATGTTGCCAGGGTTGGAGGATTTGAGCTATAGGGAGAGGCTGAATAGAGGCTGGGGTTATTTTCCCTGGAGCATTGGAGGCTGAGGAGTGACCTTATAGAGGCATAGATAGGGTAAACAGAGAAGGCATTTCCCCTGGGGTGAAGAGTCCAAAACTAGAGGGCATAGGTTTAAGGTGAGAGGGGAAAGAATTTAAAAGGAACTAAAGGGCAACTTTTTCACGCAGAAGGTGGTGTGTGTATGAAATGAGCTGCCAGAGGAAGTGGTGGAGGCTGGTACAATTACAACATTTAAAAGGCATCTGAATGGGTATATGAATTAGAAGGGTTTAGAGGGATATGGGCCAAATGTTGGCAAATGGGACTAGATGTTTTTAAGATATCTGGTTGGCACGGACAATTTGGACCAAAGGATCTGTTTCTGTGCTGTATGTTTCTATTACTCTTTGTCTGACTGACAAGTGGATAAGGTGATAAAGAAGGCATACAGTGTGCTTGCTTTCATCGGTCAGGGCATTGATTATAAAAATTGACAAATCATAATGCAGTGCATAAAACTTCAGTCAGGCATATTTGAAGCATTGTGTTCATATCTGGTCACCACACAATAGGAAGGATGTAGGGGCTTTGGAGAGGGTACAAAAGAGGTTTACCAGGATGTTGCCTGGATTGGAGTGTATTAGCAATAAGGAGAAGTTGGGGGATAGAAATATATAAAATTATAAGATGCATGGAGAGAGTGGATAATTGTTGTCTTTTTCCCAGGGTGGAAATATCAAACACTAGGGGGCGTAGGTTTAAAGTGAGTCGGGGCAGTTTAAAAGAGATGTGCGAAGGAAGATTTTTAAGCCTGACGGTGGTAGGTGCCTGAAACATGTTTCTAAGGAAGGTGGTAGAAGCAGATATGACAGCAACATTTAAGAGGCATTTCGACAGACATGTGGACAGGCAAGGGATAGAGGGATATGGACCATGTGCAGGCAGATGAGATTAGTTTAGAATGGCCTCATGGTCAGCACAGACATGGTGGGCTGAAGGACCTGTTCCTGTGCTGTACTGTTCTATGTTCTTCAGCCAGTGAGACCCACATCCCACAAATTAATTTGTAAAAAGTAGACCCTTGATCCCTTGATTGTTCAATGGATGCAGCTCCTAAATTTCCATAACTCAGACCTGGCAAACCAAAGTTCCCTGACAAGAGCATTTTCAAAGTTGGACCAGTAATTGTACAGCAAAATCAGAACCAGTCATCTACATCTGGACAGACTTAATTCTTTTCACTTTTTTTATTTCTACAGGTTTTTATGATGCTGAAGAAGTGGGAAATGGACGCTGTGAACTTAATGTTTACAAGACAATGCAGGAAGGAGACATAAATGGAGGACATGTGCCAAGTCTTTGCTAGTTATGCTGGTTGGTAATGAAAGCTAATACAAACCACAAATTGGAGGCAAATATTCCATCTAAACCTATTTGATCTGAAATGTGCAAAACAACTAATTGTTTGATGCTGATGGCTAGGCAAGGTTTGCATGGTTAGAAAAATAAATCTACCAACGAGTAACTCCCTATCCCAAAAGAGGATGGGCGATGGACTAGGAAGAAGAGATTTAGGGTCTCCATCCTTGCATCACCCTACACACTCATGGATGCTCCAGTTTCTGTGGAATGGGCGTGGAATGCTTCCACTCCAGGAAGACAGCATAAAGTCTCTCCTACATCCATCCACTTCAATCAAAGTCTCGTGCCCAAGGACAGAGATCTCGTTTCTCAATCAATAGGTCTCTTCTTCATGCTGTTGGTTGACCTGGTCGGAATAATTGGGAACACGGCAGTGATGCTTGTAATTATCAGGACCCCATTGTTCAAAAAATTTGTTTTTGTTTTCCATTTGTGTGTAGTGGACCTGACAGCTGTCTTAATCCTCATGCCCTTAGGGATGATGTCCAGCTCCACTCTTTTTGACAACTTAATTTTTGGTGACACTTTGTGCCGGATATACCTCTTCCTAAGCATGTTATTTATAAGTGCATCCATACTGTCTATACTGGCCATTAATGTTGAACGCTATTATTACATAGTACATCCCATGAGATATGAGGTAAGGATGACACTGAAGTTGGTAGTGTCTGTCATTATCTGCATATGGATCAAAGCCACTTTGATGTCAATACTGTCAGTTTTGGGTTGGAATTCCCAAAGGCACGTGAACAATCAGTGTGCCTGGCAATGGGGCGGAGAGATATATGAAAAGGTTTTCATAATTTTCTTTGGCCTATTTTATTTCTTGTTCCCAGTGTTAGTTATCCTGATTGTTTACTGCAACATGTTCAAAGTCGCCAGGGTCGCAGCACTACAACACGGACCCTTGCCCACCTGGATGGACACACCTCGGCAAAGATCAGAGTCACTCAGCAGTCAGTCCACCATGGTCACCAGCTCTGGAGGGCCAAGGGCATCCCCACAACGGACATTCGGTGGAGGGAAGGCAGCCATCATCCTCTTCGTGGTTGGTGGCCAGTTTGTCGTCTGCTGGTTGCCATTTTTTGCTTTTCACTTGCATTCTGTTTTGAGCACGAGCTCGACCCATCTGGACCTCTGGGAAACCATCGTCACATGGATTGGGTACACATCCTTCAGCATCAACCCCTTCTTTTATGGCTGCCTCAATCGACAGATCAGAGGGGAGCTAAGCAAGCACCTCAATTGTCTCTTCAAACAGACTCTGGAAGAGGACCTCCGGTTGCCCAGCCGAGAAGGTTCCATTGAGGAGAACTTTATGCAGTTTTTGCAGAGGACAGGTTGCAACGCAGAAACCAGGTCTAGCTATGATGCTTCCAGTCCAAAGTTAGACCAGTCGGCATTGGGTTTCAGGATACCAGGTCAGATTGTGGAGGAAACATCAGAATTCCTTGAACAACACATAGCTACTGACTTTACAATGTCCAACAGCTGTATTCGAATCAGCAGATCTCCAAAACACGACGCTTAACAGCTATCTGTGGAATGAATGAGTCGGTTGGTTGATGTCAGTTAACACTAAATGGTTATATCTCTCATGATTGTTTCCAGACAGAAGGTTAATCCTAACAGATAGGAAGCCTTATATTTGACTGGATCCGCTTTTGTATTCTTTATCTTAGCTGATTCCTGTTTTGAGTTACCTTTAAAGTTATAAATCAGTTATCAGAAGCAATCACACACTGATCCGCTTTTGCAAATAGGCCAAATATTCATTCTAGAGGCCATATATGAAGATGGTGGCTAACCTTTGCTGTTTGTAGATTTTAAACTGATTCTACTTGTCTCTTAACATTGTGCCTGCTTCCTCACTGAGGAGTTTAGGATAGTTTTAGATTGGCACTCGTTGGAGAGTGGATCTGGTGAGTCGAATAACAATAATAATTTTGCATTTATAAAGCATCTTTACCATAATAGAAAATTCACAGCCACTTCACAGGAGCAATAGCAGATGAAAATGGGACACATAATGAGATATTGGAATAGGTGAACGAAAGCTTGGCCCAAGTTATTGTCTTAGGAAATGCCTTTAAGATAGAGAGACAGAAAGACAAAGATGTTTGGGGAGGAAATTATGGAGCTTGAGGCCCAAACAACTGCAAGCATGGTGTCTAAAGATGGAACAATTAAATTTGGGGATGCTCAAGAGGCTAATATTGGCAGAGTGCAGGGGTCTCAGAGAGTTGTAGATCCAGATGAAGAGTTTAAGATGAGCAATTCCCTGAGGGATTTAAAAACAAGGGTAAGAATGTTAAAAGGAAGGCATTGCCAACTGGTCCATATGTTTCAGCAAATGCAGTGGGTCAATAGGACATATATGTTAGCAGAGTTTTGAATGTACTGAACATTTCATAATGCAGAAGATGGAAGGTTGAAATGAATGTCCCCTAATCATTCTGTAAATCTCTACATATTTCTTTTCTTGTCATTGGGTCTCTGACAAGTTTGCTAGCACCTTTGTTCCAGCCACACTACTACTCTCCTTTCCTGCTCGATCAAATCCAGTCCTTGTAATGAAAAGCCAGAGATTGATGTCCTTGTGGCAGGGCTGCAGGGGGCTTTAAAAGGAGGAGAATGGATAAGTCAAGAAGCCAATGGTTTGAAAGTCCAAGCTTCAGAAAGCAGTGAGTGAGTGGCCTAAGGAATTTAACAGATCATGGTGTCCACTAAAGGAAAGGTCAGAACAGGACACAGAGTGACCAGCCGTGCTTGACATTGTGATACTTTCTACAACTTGGCCAAGATCTCTCTCATGGAGGAGAAGAAAATGAAAATTTTTGGACTCTGTTCTTCAGCTTCACATCTTCCCTGAGATTTGAATATTCAGCGTGTAAAGGTCAGATGACTGTGGGACACTGTTGAAGGATTTGAAGTCTGTTTTGTAGCTTTCACTGTTAATTTAGAAGAATTTTCTGAAAGAGAAATTGTGGCTTTTTCAGTGATTCATTATCAGGTATTTTATCATTAATATTTGATAACAGCTTGATGAAAATCAATAACTTTCTCAAGAATACTATTGACACAAATGGACCACAATGGATTCCTAATCAGAGTTAGTTTGGAGTTTCTGATAATGTTATGTCTTTAATTTAATGTCACTCAATCATATGACATTACCCAACATAAAAGCATCATGACAAGGACAGAATCCCCCAGTGTCATACACAACCCCAAATGAAGTAGCTCAACCCCGAAGATCAAGGAACCATTCCAGCTCAGATAGGGCCTTAGCACTATGGAAACATTAAAGCTCTAATCTTGTTCTGTCTCTCTAGGATGAGTTTAAAGATCAGTCAGGGTTTTACCCCAAGCAGAACCTAACCAGCATTCCACCAACCACATCCTCAATTCCATCCTCAAATCCACCCTTCCCCACAGTCATCCCTCCTGCATCTGGATCAGTGGTGCTGGAAGAGCACAGCAATTCAGGCAGCATCCGAGGACAGGAAAAATCGACCTGAATTGCTGTGCTCTTCCAGCACCACTGATCCAGAATCTGGTTTCCAGCATCTGCAGTCATTGTTTTTACCTCTTTTATCCCTCCTGCATGTCAAGTGAAGACAACTTGGGAATTGACTGTGATGCCACCCATAGACAAACAGCCTGCCAACATTCGCTGCCGAGACTCTCACAGGAAGATTGAGACGTTGGAACACTGATACAGGAGTAGACAGCTCAGCCCTTTTGAGTCTGTTACATCATTCACTTATACTATGGCTGAACTCCATCTATTCGCCTTGGTTTTAGAATGTTTGCCCAACAAAAATTGAATCAAGTTCAATCTTGGAAGTTTTGTATAGGATTGCGTAATTTGCATATACAACACAGAACCAGGCTACTTAGCTCAAGCATTCCATGCCAAGAAGCTTCTTTTCGATTGACCCCCCATATTTAACAGCTTTTATGAAGAAAAAGTTCCAGATTTCCACTGCACTTTTTTTGTGAATTTGTGCTTTCTGACATTATCCTTATATTTAAGAATGGTATTTTATTCAAGAAAATGTTCTATCCTAAAGCTGAATTGTGGTGTAATTTACATCAAAGAGTTCCTTTATATTCAGTGCAGACATAATGGGGCCAAATGATCTCCTTCTGCACTGTATCAGTTCCGTGGTAGGTGTCGTAATCAGGTCAAAAAAAATGGGAATGTGTGACAATTATCTAGTAATAAAATAGACTAATAAATTCAGCTGTTAACAGGGAAGTGATGGAAACAGTATTAAAACAAATAACACCAATAACAACCTTCTGAGAAAGGGTCACCTGACCCAAAACGTTAACTCTGATTTCTCTTCGCTGTTGCTGCCAGACCTGCTGAGCTTTTCCAACTACTTTTGCTTTTGTTTCTTATTTACAGCATCCACAGTTCTTCAGTTTTTATTTGATGTAAATAAAATTAATTTAAATTATCTTAAAATTACAAACTAACACACTAGTTGCACATAACAGGCACTGAAGTACATGTAGATTTAATCATTTAGGTACTTCATTTATTAAAAGCTAAAGTCACCGCAGTCTGAGCAGACTGTATGTTTGCTTTCTGATGAGAGAGAGAGACAACTAGTGTTGATTTAACCTGAGGGTCAGCATGCCTCAGGCAAGGGGAGAGGTTGAGGAGGAGAGTCCTTCATGGTGTGGGAATTGAATCCACGTTGTTGGCATCGCTCTGCATCACAAACCAGCCTTTCAGCCAACTGAGCAAAAAGTAATGGAGTTCTTTAGTTTTTTTAAGGCGGTGATAGATTCTTGATAAACAAGGAATGTGAAAGGTTATCAGAAGCTAGGCAGGAAAGTGAAGTAATCAAAATAATGGAATGAGTTTGAGAGGCTGAGTGAGCTACTGCTGCCCCTAAGGTATAAGCTGAGGGTTTGAATTGATCACAATTAGGCAGCAGAATTTTCACTCAGACTGAAACCTATCATGTGGTTGATATTAACTCTCTTATTCGTATGAGTAGAATTGTGTGTCAGAATCAGTCACTTCTTGCAAAAAATACAAGAGAATTACTGTCAGACATTTGAAGTGCTTGTTTCTGGGAATGTAATCATTTAGAAACACCTACAAGCTTCTGCTGTTTGGTTAATGTATCAGTGGGTCGAACGTCAATGAACTGAATTCATCATTAATTCTGACAGCAGATTACTGTCAGGTGAAGCTAAAAATTGATCTTTCTCCCTGCTGGACCAATCTTTTCTTTTCACTTTTCAGCCTGCTCTTCGCTTCTGCCATTTCTCATTCTCTTCCTCACATCTTCCATTTCGGTGTTTCTATCTGCCTATATTTATTGCCTTCTTATTTCTCATCTACACTCTCATTCTCCTTTACTTGTCCCATTTCTAACCTGCATCATTTCTACCAGTCCTGTCTTCCTCATCCATTTCCTCTTGGCAATAAGCTTTCATCTCTCTCAAACCTTTGATAACAACTTGATAGCGTCCACCTGTTTCTTTTTTCACCCAAGACTCTTACAGAGAACTTTAATTTCAGTTCCATATGATGCACATTTAAAGTCAGTATCCAATCAGGACAATGCGAGCAGCTGTTGTCATCAAATACTGGAATGGGATTGAGTCCACAATCCACTGATTTAAAGCTGAAGCTGCAAGACATTTGAACCAGCAATAGTATAAAGAAGGCATTTGTTCCAAATTTTTCAACCGTCTCCATCCTCTGCATTCCTCCACTTCTGCTGGAGCACGACAGGAAGAATTCACTGCCTTGCATCTGGTCTTGAATATGGCTGGTAATCAGGAAGATAGTGTACTCTGACCATTTGCTGAGACAGAACAAACACTCCCCAAGTAAACCATGTAGAACTGTGCAAAAGTGAGGACTGTAGATGCTGGAAATCAGAGTCTAGATTAGAGTGGTGCTGGAAAAGCACAGCAGGTCAGGCAGCATCCGAGGAGCAGGAACATCGACGTTTCGGGCAAAATGAAGGCTTAATTCCTGATAAAGTGCTTTTGCCAGAAACATTGATTTTCCTGCTCCTTGGATGTTGCCTGACCTGCTATGCTTTTCCAGCACCACTCTCATGTAGAACTGTGTATCTGTGGTCAACAAGCTGACAAATTGATCAGAATACAATGCACTCCCCTCCATCACCACCAAAAGGGGTCTCTTGTGGCTGGGTTGAAGTCTCACCTGATCCAGAGGTGTGTAATACCATTTCTGAACAGGCTGACTAGAAAATATCTACAATGGGATACTAGCGTTGGCAGCCTCCAGTCTTGTGTATGTGGGTTCCTTGAAGCCCAGGGTGATGTAGTGTGGTTGAAAAATAGCCACCTTTCTGGTCTAACTAAAAGAGTCTTGTTAAGTAGACAATGTGAAGTTTGTTGCATCATTGCAGTTGTTTACAGGTTCCATGAATAGAAACTTCAATTAAAATACAGACTGAGTGACCACACTAGCCTCAGGTTTGTCTCCTACCAGCTCCTTCTTTTCTGATCAACTCTCTGTGATCTCATCACGGTAGGTCGTGCTAATTGTACCCTTTCAGGATATTTTTACACGACCCACAACAGACAACAGGCTTAATATACTTACCCTGTCAAACCTCGGAATGAATCTAAAGACTTCAATTTCAATGCTTCTTTTCAAGAGAATTGCTTAGTCAGCAATTAAATGCCTCCCGTACATGTGTGTTTTGTTTGAGAAACCAGGATGTGAGGGTGTGAGGCTCACAGCAGAGCACACAGCACTGTAGGCACCTTCCCCAGAAAAACTGCAACCCTCCTGCTCAAAGACCCATCACCAGCAACTTCTCAAGTGCAACTATGGATGGACAATAAACAATGGCCTTGCCTCTGACAGCCACATCCTGAAAATTAAGGGCTACTTTCTTTTTGGACTCTTTGAAGTGTCAAATAGTGGCCAAAGTGCAAGTGAACTGCCCAAAGTCTAGATTCATTCTGTGATCTTTCTGTCCTCCAGGAACCTGTGAACATTATTGAACCCTGCAATCTTAGATGTTCACAAATCAGACCTCCAGGCTCAGCAACCCCTTCAAAGTTTGGGACCTTCTTAGCCCCCACAAGTCACCCTCACTATCCCTCACGTCCCTCTGCAATCCTTCCAACCGATATTAGGAAACAGTTAGTGTCTGTTCATTGCATCTCTGCAATTGTGCAATTTCAATCAGGATTAGTGTTTGTTTAAGGTGTATGAAACAGCAAGTAGTCTGAACTCCTGTGGTTTGATTTAATACTTTACCCAGATGTATGTTTTGTAATTAATTTGACTGTAGTTCTAGCTCCTATGTAAATTCCACATGAATCTTATTTGTGATTTAAATTAAACAGTGTATTAATAAACAGAGAATTCCTTTGGAATAGGAATATTCCTAATGGAGCAGGCTTTTCTTTGTCACATTGGTGATACATGAAGCCAATGTTGCTGTACTTTTTCTGTTTCTTGTTCTTCCGCACTAATTTTGTTGAACTTTGTCCTAAAATAAATGAGGGGGTTTGTATACCAAATGGAATAATTATCATTTAGGCATTCAGTGTTAGTAACAAGCAATCATCAATGGCAACTTACAGTTCTATAGCATCTTTAATGTAACAAAGCACTCCAATACACTTTACTGAAGTAATATAAAACAAAATATGACTCTGAGGCATAAGAGATGGATAGGTCCAAGAATGGTCCAAGAGATGGATCTTAAGAGATACTTTCAAGCACAACATGATAGTAACAGAGATGGAGGGAGGGAATTCTAGACCCTAGGCAGCTGAAGGCATTGACTGCCAATGTTGGAGTGATTAAATTGGATAATGTTCAAAAGGCCAAAACTAGAGAAGTGCAGACATCACAACCGGTTTTGGGTTGGTAGAGTTTACAGAGATAAGAGAGGTGGACACTATGGAAGGATTTCAAAAAAAGGATGAGTATTTTCCAATCTAGATGTTGCTTGACTGTAGAGAACCAGTGTGGGTCAGTGAGTCCAAGCAGTAACAGGCAACAGGACTGGCTATGAATTAAGACACAGTAGCAGAGTAATGGATGGTCTATAGATGTGGGAGACCAGCCACAAGTGAATCGGTGTCATTCCAACATGAGGTAACAAAGTCATAAAAGAAGGTTTCTGCAGCAGGTGAGCTGAGACAGGGATGAAGTGGGACTTGGTCCGATCAGGATGTCTGGTCAGTGTGAGCAAGTTGGACCAAAGGGTTTATCTCAGTGCTGTATGATTCTATGACTCTAAGTGCAGTGAGGTAGAAATTACAAACCTTAGTGATGAAACTCCCTCTATTTGGTTCCCATCAAATACCCCCAGGACAGGTACAATATTAAGTTATGTACAGAGTATAGTTCCTGCTGGTCTTTTAAACTGAAAGTAAGGGACTCTCCACACTGCTCCCATTAAATAATCCCAAAACAGTACACATAGGGTTAGATACAGACTGAAGCTCCTTCAACTCTTTTAGACTGAAAATAAAGCAACCATTTCAGTATCCACACAGAACACTCGCAGGATGTAGAGAACATGAGGTTAGATGCAGAGTGAAGCTTTTTACACTTTTTAAACTGAAAATAAAGCTCTCTCTTTATATTCCCATCAAACACTGCCATAAAGAGTGCAGCATGGGGGTACATACAGTGTAACATTCTCTCTACTCTTTTATCCTGAAATTAAATCTCCCACTACTCTTTTAAATTGAAAGTAAATCTGTCTCTACACTGCATCCATCAAAGGCTCGCAGGACAGGGACTAGGTACAGAGTAAAGCACTCTCTACTCTCTTAAACTGAAAGTAAAGCTTCCACTTCACCGTCCCCACCAAATACTCCCAGGACAGGGACAGCATGAGACTAAATACAAAGTAGGTCTGGAGGCATAGACCAGAGTGGTTATGTGAGTAATTGGCTCATTCCTGAAAGACTAATTGTAAATCATTGAGTGGTTGGGTAATGATGGTCACCATTACTGATTAGTGAAAATGTGGACTCTTTTCCTCTGACAGTGACTCTATAGGCAGCAAGGATCCCTGTGGAACATGATTCTGTTCCTAGTGTGAGGTGGTGAAGGGTGGAAGTTACAGCTTACATTAAAAACAATGACATTTTGATTTATTTTCACTCTCAGAAGCGTCTGATAATTGGACCAGCTGCCCAGGTTCTTTGGCAAAATAAAATGTCAATAACCAATTTTTCAACAATATTTGTGGTCGCCACAGACCTGGTGGTCCGAAGGGCCTGTTCCTGTGCTGTACTGTTATCTGTTCTAACACTTTGCATTTATTTAGCACCCTTTACAAAATAAGATGCCCCAAGGCACAGTACAGGAGCCAAGCAGACAAAGTTTGAACTGATAAATATAAGGCTGGGTATAGGAGTGAGTTTTAAGCAGAGAGTGAGAGAGGCTGTGTGCTTTCAGGAGGGAGTTCCAGAGTTTAGAGTCCAGGCATCTGAAGGCACAGTCATCAATGGTGGAGCAAATAAAATTGGGGATGCCCCTGATGTATGATAAAGAGGCAGAGACAAAATACAGCACGCATTTAGAGTAGATATAGTCTGAAGACTAGAGCAGGGGCGACATAGTGGCTCAGTGGTTAGCACTGCTACCTCATTGCGCCAGGGACCCAGGTTCAATTCCACCTTTGGGAACTGTCTGTGTGGAGTTTCCACATTCTCCCTGTGTTTGCGTGGGTTTCCTCCTTCGGGGTCATAAAGATGTGCAGGTTAAGTGGATTGGTCATAGTGAATTGTCCATAGTGCCCCTGGATGCCTAGGTGAGGTGGATTAGCCATGATAAATGCAGGGTTATAGGCTTAGGGTAGGAAGCTCGCGATGATCTTCAGAGGTTTGGTGTGGATTGAAGGGCCATTTGACCTGCTTCCACACTGTAGCGATTCTAGTCTAGGAAGAAGGCCTGTATAAAGTAGGACAATACCGAGATCCCAGACCTCATGACAATTTAAATCTGAGAGGATTGATCAAGTAAGGGCTGTACCAATGACAACAGATCAAGCTGCCAGATGTCAGGGAGAATTTTCATCATCAAGAAAGGTCACTGGACCCAAAATGTTAACTCTGATTTCTCTCCATAAATGCTGCCAGACCTCCTGATGTTGTCCAGCAATTTCTGTTTTTGTTTCTGATTTCCAGCATCCACAGTTCTTTCAAAAATTTTTTGGAAGCTCCTTTTGGAAGCTTATCTTTACTTGCACAAACGTAAGGATGTAACTTTTCATTTTCAGCAGAATACGAAGTCCCAAACAAGACAACAAAACTATTAGTCCAATACTGCAGACGCTGAAATCTGAAATAAAAACAGAAAATGCTGGGAATACACAGCAGACCAGGCAACATTTGCAGAGAGAGAAACCAAGATACATCGAGAACCACTGGACAATAAAGATCAGTATGTTTACCTTGGGAAGCTTCTTTCAGTAACGACAGACATTGATGATTAAATCCAACATCTCCTCTGGTGTTGGCAACAATGACACGAAACCTAATAACCAGTTTGTGGTCTCCAGGGCAGCTGTGATACCTGCCCTTCTATATCCATCGGAGATGTGGACAATGTACAACAGATAACACACATCCCTTGAGAAATATCACCAGTGATGCATTAATAAAATCCCACAAATCCACTGGTGTGTAAGAGTGATATGAGAAAAGAACGTTTTCACCCAGCGAGTCATCAGGGTATGGAATGCACTACCTGGAAATGTAGTGGGGGTAGGTTCAATTCAGGCATTCAAGACGACATTGGATGGGCATTTGGATAGAAATGCTGTGCAAGAATATGGGCAAAAGGCAGGAGATTATTAGTAGGGAACAAAAACAATGCAGTCACTATGGACCAAATGGCCTCCATCTGCACAGTAAAATCCTGCGATTCGTGATAGTCGTTCCAATATCAATGCCCTCTATCGGCATCAAGGCACTGGTTACTGTCAATCAACTGCATTGGTCAGGCCACTTTGACCACATGCCTGACACAAGACTTCCAAAACAAGCTCTCTACTCCCAGTTCCATCACGGCAAGCAGTTACCAGAAGGATCGGAAAAATACATCACTTCATGGTTGGCCTCAAAGTTTACCATATATATTAGTGACATGGAGGAAGAAAGTGAAGATACTGTTGTCACATTTGCAAGTGACACAAAAATAGGTGGAATGTCAGGTTGTGAGAGGGATACAAGCACTTTACAGAGAGATATTGATAGGTTAAATAGAGTCATTGAGTCATACAGCATGGAAACAGATCCTTCAACCCTACTCATCCATGCCAACCAGGTTTCAAAACTGAACTAGTCCCATTTGCTTGTGTTTAGCCCATACTTCTAAACCTTTCCTATCCATGTACCTGTCCAAATGTCTTTTTCCTCTGCAGCTCATTCCATACACGCACCACTCCCTATGTGAAAAAGATGCCCCTCAAGTCCCTTATAAATCTTTCCCCTGTTGCCTTAAACCTGTGCCCTCTAGTTTTGGAACCTCCTACTCTGGGGCAAAGACCTTGGCTATTTGCCTTATCTATGCCCCTCATGATTTTATAAACCCCACAACTTCTGACGACCCAGGGAAGAAAGTCCCCGCTTATCCAACCTCTCCTTATAACTCAAATCTTCCAGTCTCGGTAACATCTTTGCAATTCTTTTTTTTGCCTGTTCCAGTTTAACAACATCCCTCCAATAGGAGGGAAAACAGAATTGTATACAGTACTCTGGATACAGTCTCACCAATGCCTTGTATAGCCACAATATGACGTCAGGAGAGCGTGGGAAAATGTGAACTTGTTCATTTTGGAAGGGAGAAAGAAAGAGCATTATTTAACTGGAGAATGGTTGTGGGGAAAGCCCAGGAAAGTAATGTTGGATCAGCAATGATCCTATTGAAAGGTGGAACAGACTCAAGGGGCTAAATGGTCTACTCCTGTCCCTATTTCTTATGGTCTCATGGTCTTATGGTCTTAAAGCCTCTCTGAAAATATACTATCTACTCACTGACTCATGAGACATTGCCAAAACAGTCCAAGCTGGAAAAGAAGCATCCATGAAGAAGACAACCAACATGAATGTCTCTGACAGGCTGAGTACAAACAGTAATAGGAGAGTTTCAGAAACCTAAGCATCCCACCCAGCCACCCCTTCAAACACCACCTATCCCCTCCTGTGGCAGGGTATGAGGACCCAGCATTAGACTGTGTTATCACCGCAGGGCCCACCATTCCAGAGAGAAGAAACGCCATCCTCAGTCCTAAGGGACCAGCCAAGAAGAAGGAGAAGAAGACATTTGGCTCCAAATTCTCATTCTGATGTTCAAATCCTTTTTTGGCCCATTCTCTCTCTGTCTCGTTAATTGCCTTCAGACCTACAACCCACTGAGATCATTTGGTTCCAATTTTGCCCCAGGTTTCATCGCCCACCATTGGAAGCTGTGCCTTCAACTGGCTGGAGCCTAATTTGTGAAGTCCCCTCCCTAGACCTTTCTATTACTTTCTTCCCCTTTAAGTCCCTCCTTAAACCTAACTCTTTAACAAAACCTTCAGTCATAGGCTCTATTATGTCCTTAATGGTCTTAGGGTCCAATCTCATCCTGCTTTACCTCCTGGAATATCTCGCTTCATTAAAGGTGCTTATGAGGAAGCAAGTTGTTGTTAATTTAACATACAAAGGCTCTAAGCTCACTAGTTGCAGGCAGTGTTTGAGGGACATCTTCCTGTATTGACAATAGATAGGGTAGAAATTGTCTCATTGGAACGAAGCCGCACCTGTTGTAATGGGTTTATGAATGGAAATATGTCTATTATGAAAGGATTTCACTGTTCAGAGAAAACCTAATGATCTCACCTAACAGTCCTGTTTTATTCCACTCAAACTGTGTGAAATGAATTTCTATTGATGTCCTTGAGTCTGATTTCCAGTTCTCATTCACTTTCAATCAATCGTGATGTTGAGTCATTTCAGTACAAAATTATAATTCTTGCGAGAAGAAAAATGTTGAGCTTTGTTGGTTGGAAGTGAAATCTGTCACAGAATAAAAGGTGTTGGTGGATTTTTTTAAACAAAGAATTTGTATTGAAACTTTCTTCTCACAGACACATTACATGTAATAATGTCTGCTGTTAGTGGAAGGATTCATATACTCTAAAACAAAGGCCTTAGCTGCTTCTTGTAGCAGGGAAATAAACCACCACAAGGTCCTGGAGTTTCAATTTACAAACAGCAATGAATTATCAATCCATCAGGGAGTGCAACAACTGTCCTTGGTGCTCCTGAGTTCAAATCCCACCATGGCTGAAGGTGAAATTTAAATTCAATAAAAAATCTCGGATTTAAAAAAGAAATCTAATGATGTCTATGTAACCATTGTCAATTGATGTAAAAACCCATCTAATTCAGTAATGCTCTTTAGGGAAGGAAATCGTACCCAGTCATGGTCATTGTGGTAATGTAGGAACCGTAGCAGAGAATTTATGCATAGCAAACTCCCACAAACAATCATATAATTTAGCTTGGTAATGTTAGTTGGAGGATAAACATTGAACTGGGGCACTTAGAATGAACTCCCCTGATCTTCTTTAAAATAAAACCATAAGATCTTTTCCATCCATCTGAGAGGGTTCATCCAATTGGAAAACATTGGTCAGGCCACTTTTGGAATATTGTGTTTAGTTCTGCTATAGGAAAGATGTTGTGAAACTTGAATGGGTTCAGAAAAAATAGACGGGGATGTTGCCAGGGTTGGAGAGTTTGAGCTATAGGGAGAGGTTGAAGAGGCTAGGTCTGTATTCCCTGGAGCATCGGAGGCTGAGGGGTGACCTTATAGAGGTTTATAAAATTATGAGGAATACAGATAGAGTAAAAATAGTCAAGGTCTTTTCCCCGGGGTAGTGGAGTCCAAATACAGAGGGCATAGGGTTAAGGCGTGTGGTGAAAGATTTAAAAGAGACCTAAGGGGCAATGTTTTTATGCAGAGGGTGGTGTGTGTATGGAATGAGCCGGAGGCTGGTACAATTACAGCATTTAAAAGGCAACTGGATGGGTATAGGAATAGGAAGGGTTTAGAGGGATATTGGCCCAGTGCTGGCAAATGGGATTAGATTAATTTCGGATATCTGATCGGCATGGATGAGTTGGATCAAAGGGTCTGATTCCGTGCTGTTCATCTCTATGACTCTAAGATGGTTTTCCATTTAGACATCAAAGAACAGTGAATCTAGAGGATGGAATAATGAGGAGAGTGTGGGAATGGGATGGTTTGAAGATGAAGGGCATGTGATGAAATCTTCTGGATTATTCTCAGTCAGAATTGACAACTCTCTCAGATCAGTAAGGTCCCCTTCTTCTCTTCCATCTGGATTCACTTTTGAATGGAAAGGACCACATTACAATGTATTAGTAGGATCTGGAATAGCTTACTACCTTTTTGAATTCCAAAGTTTTGACACCCAGAATGAAGCGAGAGGTTATTGGCCTCAGTGGAAATGAAACTACACACTTGCCAAGGTTTCTTTGACAGCATCTCCCCGCCACACCCCCACCCATTCTCCTCTACCAAGTCAACAAAACAGGATGTGGGAACCTCCAAGCTCTGTCCCAAGTTGTAGATCATTCCAGTTTGGAAGGATATCGCCATTCCTTCACCATTCAACCGAGGGTTGTTAAGAAGGCATATGGTGTGCTAGCTTTTATTGGTAGAGGGACTGAGTTTCAGAGCCATGAGGTCATGTTGCAGCTGTACAAAACTCTGGTGCGGCTGCACTTGGAGTACAGTTCTGGTCACCACATTATAGGAAGGATGAGGAAGCTTTGGAAGGGGTTCAGAGGGAATTTACTAGGATGTTGCCTGGTATGGAGGGAAGGTCTTATGAGGAAAGGCTGAGCAACTTGAGGCTGTTTTTGTTAGAGAGAAGAAGATTGAGAGGTGACTTAATTGAGGCATATAAGATAATCAGAGGGTTAGATAGGGTGGACAGTGAGAGACTTTTTCCTTGGATAGTGATAGCTAGCACAAGGGGATATACCTTTAAATTGAAGGCTGATAGATAATATTGTGAAACTTGAGAGCATTCAGAAAAGATTTACAAGGATGTTGTCAGGGTTGGAGGATTTGAGCTATAGGGAGAGGTTGAGTAGGTTAGGGCTGTTTTCCCTGGAGCATCGGAGGCTGAGGGGTGACCTTATAGAGGTTTACAAAATTATGAGGGGCATGGATAGGGTAAATAGACAAAGTATTTTCTCTGGGGTGGGGGAGTCCAGAACTAGAGGGCATAGGTTTAGGGTGAGAGGGGAAGGATATAAAAGAGACCTAAGGGACAACGTTTTCACTCAGAGTGTGGTACGTGTATGTAATGAGCTGCCAAAGGGAGTGGTGGAGGCTGGTACAATTGCAACATTTAAGAGGCACCTGGATGGGTATATGAATAAGAAGGGTTTGGAGAGATATGGGCCTGGTGCTGACAGGTGGGACTACATTGGGTTGGGATATCTGGTCAGTATGGACAAGTTGGACCGAAGGGTCTGTTTCTGTGCTGTACATCTCTATAATGCTATGACTCTATAACAGATGTCAGAAGTACTTTCTTTTCTCAGAGAGTAGTAGGGGTGTGGACTGCACTGCCTGAGACAGTAGTAGACTTCCCAACTTTAAGGGCATTTAAATGGTCATTGGAGAAACATATAGATGAAATTGAAATGGTGTAGGTTAGATGGGCTTCAGATTGGTTCCACAGTTCGGCACAACATCGAGGACCGAAGGGCCTGTACTGTGCTGTAATAGTCTACATTCTGTGTTCTATGTTCTATGTTCTGTGGTCATCACTGTATTGAAATCCCAAAACTCCCCTTCCCAACAGCACAGTGAGTGTACCCACTTGCAATGGTTCAAGAAAGTGGTTCAACATGAGGGATGAGCAATAAATGTCAGCCTTGCCCGTCGTGTCCGCGAAAGAATTTTTCAAAAGCAATGAAGTAGAGGCCATAAATACATGGTAATCACTAACAGATCCAATAGAGAAGCCTCTTTATCTGGAGAGTGATAAGGCTGTGGATCTCACTACCAGAGACAGTGTCTAAAATAAGTAGCAGAGATACACTTAGGGGGAAGCATGTTAAATACATGGAGGAAAAAGGAATAGAAAGATATGTGGACAGAATGAGACAGGGGAGGAGTCTTGCTGAGAACAGAAGTACAGGTAAAGCTTCATTGGGCCGAATGACCTGGATTTGATGCTGTTTGATGTAACGCTAACTGCACCACCTGAATACTATTTTAAAAAGTGACAAGCAACCCCTGCTATTTGGGTATTAGGTAGTGAAGATCAGGCACTGGAGGGGTTAATGTTTGGCACAGTCATCACAAGCTTTGGGTCAAGCAGCTTGAGAGAAAGTGGTGGATTTTCTGACTCACCCCCTTTCATCTTACATCAGATGGAGTCTACAAGACTGCCGCTTCTGAGAAGCCTTTTCAGTCTGACCTTTCAGCTCAAAGTCCTTGTTTTCAGAAGGCTGTGATGATAAAAGGGGAACATTCGACAGCTCACTGCACGAGTTTGATTGTCACCTTTTCAAATTCTAATTCAGTGATTGCTGTAAACTCCTCTACAGTCCAATTCCTTTCCTCTGTCAAAGGAGCTGCACGTGACTGGTTTATAGTATCCACGCAAACTGTCCAGACCTCATCCAGCTGGCTTCAGCTCTGTGACTAAGGGGCAATTGGCTGCAGCATTTGGAGTGGAGCTGGTGGAGGTAGGATCTCATGTGATGATTCCTCCAGAAATGTCACACTTCGCAGCCCCTATGGCTAGTTTGAAGGACTCCTTTCAGAACTTTGTTTTCCTCAAACTCTTCTGGCCAATCTGCTACCCCTTACACCACAATCCAAACTGACCTCCCAGCTGCAGCACCTACTGAGTGTGTCTTTTGTTTGAGGTATCACATAAACGTATAAATAAGGAACAAGAGTTGGCCTCTTGGCCTTTCAAGCCAACTCCACTCTTCAATCTGATTTTAACCACAACCCTACATTCCTGCATATCCCTGATAATCTTTCGTCCCCTCAGTAATCAGGAATCTATCTCCCTCTCCCTTAAAAATATTTAAAGCTTCTGTATCCATTGCCTTTTGAAGAAGGGAATTCCAAAGCCTCCCAACCCTCTAAGAGAAAAAGTATTTCTTCATCTCTGTTTTACATGGGCAACACCTTATATTTCTACTTTGACCCCAGTTCTAGATTGTTCCACAAGAGGAAACAGCCTCTACACATCCACCTCATCAAGTCCCTTCTGGATCTTATATGTTTTGGTTAAGTCACCTCTGACTCTCCTAAACCCTAGAAGATACAGGTCCAGCCTTTCCTCTAGCAGTCTGCTCATTCCAGGCATTAGTCTAGTCAACCTTCTCTGAATTGCTTCTAATGCACTAACATTCTTCTGTAAGTACAGTGCCCAATACTGTACACAGTACTCCAAATGTAGTCTCACCGATACCATGTATAGCTGAAGCATAACCTCTTTATTCTTGCTTTCAGTTCCCTTCACAATATACCATCATATTCTATGATCTTTCCTGATTACTAGTACCTGCAGACTAACCTTCTGTGATCCATGCACTGAAACTCCCAGATCCTTCTGCATCCTCAGCTCTGCAGCCTCTAACTATTTAGATAGGGATCTCTTGCCTGGAGTCAGAGGAGGTTAGGGAGGTCTTTAATAAATACTTTGCTTCAGTATTCACTAGTAAGAGGGACCTTTTCACTTGTGAGCACAGCATGAAACAGGCTGAAACACTCAAACAGGTTGATGTCAAGAAGGAGGATGGAAACTTTGAAAAACGTGCAGATAGATAAGCCCCCTGGATATACCTTAGGATACTACAGGAAGGGAGGGAAGAGATTGCTGCGCCATTGGCGATGATCTTTGCATCCTCAATGTCCACAGGAGTAGTACCAGATGATTGGAGGGTGGAAAATGTTATTCTCTTGTTCAAGAAAGCGAATAGACATAATCCTGGGAATTACAGACCAGTCAGTCTTTTGTCAGTGGTAGGTAAATTACTGGAGGGGATTCTGAGAGACAGGATTTATGATTACTTAGAAAACCATAGTTTGATTAAAGATAGTCAGCATGGTTTTGTGAGGGGCAGGTCATGCCTCACAAGCTTTATTGAGTTCTTTGAGGATGTGACAAAACACATTGATGACGGTAGAGCAGTAAATGTGGTGTACATGAATTTTAGCAATCCATCTGATAGGGTTCCCCATGGTAGGCCCATTCAAAAAGTAAGGAGACATGGAATACAGGAAAATATGGCTGTCTGGATACAGAAATGGCTGGCCAATAGATGACAGCGGGTGGTGGTATACGGAAAGTATTCAGCCTAGAGCTCGGTGACCAGTGGTGTTCTGCAGGGATCTGTTCTGGGACCTCTGCTCTTTGCGATCTTTATAAATTACTTGATGAGGAAATGGAAGGATGGGTTAGTAAGTGTGCAGATGACATGAAGATTGGTGGAATGGTGGATAGTGTGGAGGGCTGTTGTAGGTTGCAATGGGGCATTGAGAGGATGCAGAACTGGACTGATCAACCTGGAAAAGTGTGAAGTGATTCATTTTGAATGGTTGAATTTGAATACAGATCATAGGGTTGAGGCAGGATTCTTGGCAGTGTGGAGGAACAGAAGGATCTTGTGGTCCATATCCATAGATTCCTCAAAGTTGCTACCCAAGGTGATAGAGTTGTTAAGAAGGCAGATGGTGTTTTGGCTTTCATTAGCAGGGGGATTGAGTTTCAGAGCAGTGAGGTTGTGCTGCAGCTCTATAAAGCCCTGGTTAGACCACATTTGGAAAATTGTGCTCAGTTCTGGTTGCCTCATGTGGAAAGATGTGGAAGCTTTAGAGAGATGCAGAGGAGATTTACCAGGATGCTGCCTGGACTGGAGGGCATGTCTTATGAAGAAAGATTGCAGGAGCGAGGGCTTTTCTCATTGGAGCAAAGAAGGATGAGAGGTGACTTGATAGAGGTTCACAAGATGGTGAGAAGCATAGAAAGACTGGACTGCCAGAGACTTTTCCCCAGGGTATAATGAGGGGGCTTAATTTCAAGGTGATTAGAGGAAGATTTGTGGGGATGTCAGAGGAAGGTTCTTTATTCAGAGAGTGGTAGGTGCATGGCACGCACTGTCAGCAGTGGGGTATTAGAGTCAGATACATTAGAGACATTTCAGTGATTCTTGGATAGGCAAATGGATGATAGTAAAATGAAGGGTATGTATGTTAGTCTGATCTTAGAGTAGAATAAACGGTTGGCACAACATCGAGGGCCGAAGGGCCTGTACTGTTCTATCTTTTATGTAGTCCCACCTGTCTGCTCCCAGTCCATATCCCTCCAAACCTTTCCTATTCATGTACTTATCCAAATGTCTACTAAATATCCAATAAGTTGGCTAAACATGATTTCTCTTTGACAAAATCATGCTTGCTCTGCCTGATTACCTTGAACTTATAATTTTGTTATAACGTTTTTAATTATAGCTTCTAACATGTTCCCGATGATAAATGTTAAGCTAACTGGTCTGTAGTTTTCTGCTCTCTGCCTCAGTCCCTTTTTAAATGAGACAGTTAGATTAGCTATTTTCTAATCAAAAGGAACATTTCCTGAATCTAATGAGTCTTGGAAAACGAAAACCAACATATCAACCATCTCACCTTCTTTAATGATTTTAGTATAAAATTTATCAGGTCCTGGAAACGTGTCAACTCACAATTTGCTCAGTACCACTTGCCTGGTTATTGTAATTTTCTTGAGTTCATCCCTCCCTTTCAATTCCTGATTTACAGTTATTTCCAGGATGCTACTTATGTTCTCTCTGGTGAACACCAATGTGAAATATCTGTTCAATGCGTCTGCCATCTCTTTATCCTCTATTACTAATTCCACAGATTAACTTTCTGTCAAGCCCACATTTATTTTGTTAACCCTTTTCTTTTCTAAATTTCTGAAGAAACTTCTTTTTATCTTCTTTTATATTTTTGGCTGACTTCATCTCATATTCTAATTTTTCCCCTCTTATTAACCACTATGTAAATCTTTGCTGGATTTCAGATTGTATCCAATCTTTGGACACTTAATTTTGCAGAAGTATGTGCCTTTTCTTTGAATTTGATGTTATCTTTGACTTTTTATGTTAATTACGGACGATGGGGTTGTCCTTAGAATTTTTGTCTGTTGGAATATATCTTTCTGTATTTGTTGAAATATCCCCTTAAATGTTTGCCACTACATCTCTACTAACCAAATCCTTAATGTAAATTTCCAGTTGATATTTGCTAGCTCTGCTTTCATTCCCTCATAATTGTCCTCGTTACAAAGTCGTAGTCTTTGATCCACAGTATATAAAATTCAATTATATTATGGTCACTTCTACCCAGGGGTGCTTTCATTGCAAGGTCAGTAAATAATACTATCTCGTTAGTCAAAACCAGATCTAGTAAAACTTGTTCTTTGGTTGATGCCATAACACCCTGATCTGAGAAATTATCCTGTAAACATTCATTGAATTCCTCATCCCAACTACTCTTTTGCATTTAATTTCTCCAGTCTATATGAAGGTTAAAATTCCCTTTGATATCTGCTGGACCCTTTTGACAAACTTCAATTATTTATTCCTCAATAACATGTCCTACCTTGCTACTGTTAGGATTTCTAATACTTACCACCCCCACAAGTGATCTCTTGTCTTTATTATCGCTTCTCTATCTAGTTTCCTGAATTTAGGTCATCCCTCTCTATTGTGCTCATATCATTTTTAATTAATACAGCCACTCCTCCACCTTTTCCTAGCTTTCTGTCCTTTGTAAATATTACGTACTGTTCAATAGTCAGGTCTCAATCTGGTCATCCTGCAGTTACGTCTCAGTCATGGCCATTAGATCATGCTTTTTATATCTCAGTTTGTTCTATTAGTTCATCTGTTTGGTTATATGCACTTATATATTACACTTAACACTAGACTGTTCCTCAAGAGATTGTAAGAGATTCTATGGCACTATTCCAAACCAGAACAGGAGAGTTCTGCCCAACATCTGGGCCAATATTTATTGCTCAATCAGCAACATGGGAAATGGAGATCTGATTAATTAACATTACAATTTTACTGCACATGGCTACATTCCTAAATTATAGCAGCGACAACACAACAACTTTTTTTTAGATTAGATTAGATTCCCTACGGTGTGGAAACAGGCTCTTCGGTCCAACAAGTCCACACTGACCTGCCAAAGAGTAACCCACCCAGACCCATTCCCCTACCTTATATTTACCCTGACTAATGTACCAAACACTACAGGCAATTTAGCACGGCCAATTCACCTAACCTGCACATCTTTGTGACTCTGAGACGAAACCCACGCAGACACAGGGAGAATATGCAAGCTTCACATGGACAGTTGCCCAAGGCAGGAATTGAACCCATGTCCCTGGTGCTGTGAGGCAGCAGTGCTAACCACCAAGCCACTGTGCCACCCCAAAGTATATATGTTATATATAGAGCATATTTATATAGGTCATTTAGAAAGAAAGGGCATCATTGGCTGCCAACAGATTGGGATGTTTTGAGCTGATGCAAGGTGCTAAAGCAATGCAAAATGAACATGGCAGCTTTGAAGAGGTTGATCTGTGATCAGGAGCAAAGGGTTCAAATGATTTTCTTTTATAGTTTTCCATTGTTTGAAGAATTAAACTTAATTAAAACCTCAGTTCCCAAACTTCCCATTACCTCTCAAACTTCCATTTTCACCCTCTTCCAGCCTTCCAGTTGTATTGGAAACATTGGAAAGCCACTGGACAAACTGCAAAGGAATTCTCACTGGTGAGAGCTGACAAGGTTTGAAGTTGTGTATTCCTGGCTCTGATTTAAATCAGTCGCAGAATTGTTTGCATTAGGATTGAACCAGCTGGAATAGAGTGTGAGAGTAATCATGAGGGCAATTCAAGAACAGAATTTACATAATGTTAGAATATTTTATATTTACATATTTGCCCCTGTTGTGATCAACATGTTTTTTTCTGTTTTATTTTGCAGAGTATGACATGAATAGTTCACATTGCTGCTTCAACTGCATGTTAATAAAATATCCATCTTTAATTTACCAAAATAGCCTTACGGGCTTTGTTACCATGGAGACAGTGTGATAAAACCACTCACACGGCAGCTATTGAACAGTGAAATCAATTCATTTGAGCCAGAAATAGCAGGAAGCTGAGTGATTTGATGCTGCATCTAAAAACATGGCGTGAACAAAAATAAAACAGGCTTTAGTCATGCACCAGTTTAATGCCGCGAACCATTCGCTCAACCGGAAATCTCTCCGATTCTGCTGCCTCACATCATTCAATAATAATGCACAAAAGGGCACAGGGGTCACCCTATGAATACTGTACCATAGCAGCACGTTACTGGGCTAGTAACCTGGAGACTGGAAGCGAGAGGTTCCTATTCCACCAGAGAAGCCAGAGAATGTAAACTCAATCCATGAACGAAATCTGGGATAAAGGATTAGTCTTAGTAATGGTAACCCATGCTTGTTGTAAAAACACAAATGTCCTATACAAAAGGAAATCTGTCCATCCTTACCCAGTCTGACTTACATGTGACTCCAGACCCATAGCAACTTTCAAGGGTGGCACGGTAGTTCAGTGGTTAGCACTGCTGCCTCACAGCACCAAGGGACCTGGCTTCAATTCCAACCTCAGGTGATTGTCTGTGTGGAATTTGCACATTCCCCCTGTGGAAAAAGTGAGGACTGCAAATGCTGGAGACCAGAGTTGAAAAGTGTGGTGCTGGAAAAGCGCAGCAGGCCAGGCAGCATCCAAGGAGCAGGAGAATCGATGCTTCGGGCATAAGCCCTTCTTCAGGACATTCTCCCCGTGTCTGTGTAGGTTTCCTCCAGATACTCCGGTTTCCTTCCACAGTCCAATGATGTGCAGGTTAGGTGGATTGGCCATGCTAATTTGCCCATAGTGTTCAGGGAGGTGTAGTTTAGGTGGATTAGCCATGGGAAATGCAAGGTTACATGGATAGGGTGGGTCTGAGTGGGATGCTCCTTGGAGGATTGGTGTGGACCCGATGGGTCAAATGACCTGTTTCCACACTATAGGGATTCTATGATTCTGATTTTCCTCTGCAATGGCTAGGCAGGCCATTCAGTCACATTCAAGGCAGCTCAACACCATCTTCCCAAGCTGTGCTACTGAAGCGCACACACCTCTCATGAAAGAAAAATGTAATAAATTTATCAAAGTATTTTATGTGTATTATGAACACATAAGTTCCCCTGATCATCAGAAAATTATAACATTAAGGGGATTAATCATCACAATAACCTCAAATACAGGCTTAATCTGATTGAGTAGCAAAGCCAATGAATGGAATAGACTGCATTCCAATTGGCAGTATTTCATTTAAACAGGCTAATGAGGAGCAGGGTTCAGAATATTATATTGTTCAGGCCAAAGGGAGTTAGATGATGAGAGATGGTTCTTTTTCAGCCTCTCATCTTGTGTGGTGAACACTGATTCACTGAATTCCTTCCATCAGGAGCCTATTTCTGATTGAGACCAAGATCATCTTTTATAAAGGAAATTCAGGACCAACTTGATCACTGCGGAGGGCAGGAGTTTATAACGTTGAAGAAGGATTTCCCAAGCTTTCCTTCCACTCCCCTTTATTCCATTGACTGGGCTTCCTGTCTGACTTCCCAGTTTTGCAATGAGGTCAGGGCATGGGGCAGGCTGGATTAACCTGTGCATTATCTTGTATTCATCAATTTTCCTTTGGGATTGAGATGGATCATCAGGAAGTGTGGGCAATGTCTAAGTCCGTTCAGTCTGTAGCAGCATATTCAGCTGCTCACTGGTTACTATCCTCTTTTTTAATTCACCTTTGGGATGTGGCTATCACTGGCTAGACCAGCATTTATTGCCCTTCTCTAGTGGCCCTTGAGCTCAGTGACTTGCTCGACCATGTTGTGGGTCTGGATTCACATGTAGGCCAGCCCAGGGAACACAGGAGATTTGTTTCCATAAAGGACATTATTGAACCAGGTGGATTTTAACAGAGTCGAAAATGATTGCATCACTATCGTTAGGGTAGCTTACAATTCCAGGTTTTTGTGGAATTCATCTCCATGGTGGGGTTTGAACTCATGTCCCCGAACAGCCCTGATGAAGGATTTCTGCCCGAAATGTCGATTTTCCTGCTCCTTGGACGCTGCCTGACCTGCTGTGCTTTTCCAGCGCCACTCTAATCTTGTCCCCAAACATTAGAGTCTGGGGCTCTGGATTACTAGTTAACATTTGCTATCGCCTTCCCATTTTCCACACTTCAGAAATATGCTCCTGAGATGAATGTTTTATAAGCTGTTGTCACTGTACAGGGGATATATACAGAGGGAAGGAACAGGATAATCTTATAAATGATTCATCCTGGTGACTGTATCTGTCTAAGCAGTGAGTTTTACTTCTCCAAGAGTACTCTCAGTATTCTCTGCTCTTCATTGTCCACCCTCAAGTCTCACTGCTCCTAATGTTCTGTTTGCTGGTTTCTCATTCCCCTCATGTGGGTTTTCAGACTCATACTCCACTCCCTTTCTGTTTTGGATCTACAGTACTCCAGACCAAACTTCTGTCGCTCCTTAATGTCCCTTCTTCCTATTCCTCTTGCTCCCAGTCCACGTACAGGAAGAGAACTGAGCAGTACATCAGCAAATATTATCATCAGACGTCATCACCTCAGAGTGACTACGACTATTTTTGGATCATGGATGCTTGTTGAGTTTTTTTTGGATGGAGGGGTGGGGAGTGTTTCCTTTTGTAAATCAATATTTTATGGCACCCGAGGAGGCCATTCTGAGCATTCTACCTGTGCTTGCTCTTTGGAAGATTTGTTTCAGTAAACTCACTTTGTCCTTCCCAGGTCATGTCAACTTTTCCCTTTGAGCATTTACCTGATTTCCATTTTACGAGGGATACCTACTGAATCAGTTCCCACTGCTCTTTCAGGCAGCTCATTCCAGATCTTGATGTATCAGAAAAACATCATCCTCCTGGTTCTCCCACCCATGACCTTAATTATAATGATGCAGTAGCCTCAACAGTGACATGGATCAGTGGAGTGAGGTATCCAGCTATTCGTTGTATCATTCCTGGTTGTCAGGGGAATAAGACCAATGTCACCAGTCTGTATATTCCCAAAGAACTCCTGACTGACATTCCAGAGTATCACAACCTTCTCTGGCCCTTCTAATTCAGGTACATTCCTGTCTACCTAAAGCTTGAACAAACTTCTTTGTATAAATCATAGCAAAGGACATATTATTTTTTAATTCATGGGATGTGGGCATTGCTGGCTAGTGCAGCATTTATTGCCCATCCTTTTTACCCTTGAGAAGGTGGGGTGAGCTGCCTTCTTGAACCACTGCAGTCCACCTGCTGTAGGTTAACCCACAATGCCCTTAGGAAGGGAATTCCAGGATTTTGATCCAGCAACAGTGAATGAATGGTGATATATTTCCAAGCCAGGGTGGTGAGTGGCTCAAAGGGATAAAAGGGGATCCCTTGTCATTCTGGGTGATTGTGTTTGTGGGTTTGGAGGGTGCTATCTAAAGCGCTTTGCATCTTCTCGATGGAGCCTCAGTGCTGGATCTCCTGAATATTGAAGGTGGAAATGGGCAAGAACCTTTGTGTTGAGTTTAGTTTGGATATACTGAGCAAATTCAGCAACAACCCACCATCCAAGAGAAATGCTGCTTTTATGTAGCTAACTACAGCAGCACAGCTCAAACAGCAAAATTTTATGTATTTTTGTGTTTAATCGAAAGTCTGAATTTGTTGTGTGTAAACTGTTTATAAACAACGGTGAGTGCTATTAACCTTGTTGAGAACGATGAGTAACAACTGAGCCACAACTGACACTGAAACATCAAATAACTAACCAGAAACCTGTGACATAATGGGGTTCAAAAACCAAGCTCTGCACATACATCAACCATTCATCACGGTCTCTCTTTGTCAGGTATTTTAATTACTTCCCTGCAGCATGGAAGTTTATAAAATCATGGGCGGTATGAATGGGGTGAATAGTCAGGGTCTTTTCCCCAAGGTAGGGGAGTCCAAAACTAGAGGGCATAGGTTTAGGGTGAGAGGGGAAAGATATAAAAGGGACCTAAGAGGCGGCGGGTGATGCTTGTATGAAATGAGCTGCCAGAGGAAGTGCTGGGAGTGAGTTCAATTAAACATTTAAAAGGCACCTGGATGGGTGTATGAATAGGATGGATTTAGAGGGATATGGGTCAAGTGCTGGCAAATGGGACTAGATTAATTTAGGATATCTGGTCAGTATGGATGAGTTGGACTGAAGGGTCTGTTTCCATGCTGTCCATCCTTACAACTCTATGACTATATCTCAACACTGAGAAAGGAATAATAGTTTAAAAACCAATGAATAGATTGTTAGATCGCAGAGCCGAAAGCAGTGGAGTGTAAGATAAGCCACAGAGAGAGTAAGGAACACATTATGCCGTGTATTAGTCATTGGGATTGCAATTGACCTGTACTACCCTGAAGTTTGGGCCTGAAGCAGCCTGATATAGAAGTGGCTGGAAATGTGTTGCTAGAAAAGCGCAGCAGGTCAGGCAGCATCCAGGGAACAGGAGAATCGACGTTTCGGGCATAAGCCCTTCTTCAGGAAGTGGGACAGCCTACCTCTTCCACTCAGGCCTTGGTCCCACTCCTTATGTATCAACCATAGACAGACTTGCAAAAGTTAATTGGGGACCTTACTCTGTTGCAGGATCTTTACAGAAATGTATTATGTATATGGAAAGCAAGCATTATGCCTTCTATTCTACTCGCTTGTTAATCTCCTAAAACCCATGGCCACTCTCTAGGAGTGGCCATGGGCACCCGCATGGGCCCCAGCTATGCCTGGCTCTTCGTAGGATATGTGGAACAGTCCATCTTCCGCAACTACACTGGCCCCACCCCCACCTTTTCCTCCGCTACATCGATGACTATATCGGCACCGCCTCGTGCTCCCATGAGGAGGTTGAACAGTTCATCCACTTCACCAACACCTTCCACCCCGACCTCAAATTCACCTGGACAGTCCCAGATTCCTCCCTCCCCTTCCTCGACCTTTCTATTTCCATCTCAGGCGACCG
>NC_057735.1:2381872-2393207 GCF_004010195.1 Chiloscyllium plagiosum
GACCTCTCCGCCCCCACCCCCGTCTGACCTATCACCCTCACCTTGACCTCTTTCCACCTATCACATTTCCGACGCCCCTCCCCCAAGTCCCTCCTCCCTACCTTTTATCTTAGCCTGCTGGACAAACTTTCCTCATTCCTGAAGAAGGGCTTATGCCCGAAACGTCAGTCTCCTGTTCCCTAGATGCTGCCTGACCTGCTGCGCTTCTCCAGCAACACATTTTCAGCACTCTCTAGCAGTCTAACTTGACCCGAAAAATTGCTGACACAAACTGGGTTTGCATTAAAACTGCGGGTTAATTGTGGAAACAAAAAAAACTCAATGAAATTTTCCAATTTGAATTTTCTATTCCGCTAAATATTTAATATTTGGATCTAATCAGAAATAAATGGAGGATCATTGTTCATGGAAATATGCATGAGTCAGATTTGCACAGAATTGCAGATCGATCAAAGATTTGGTTGCAGATAGTTCAGCAGTGCTTTGTGTTGGTCCTTTCCACTAAGGATCTCTCAGTCAAGCTGCCAGCATAGTGACCAGCAAGGAGCGGAGATGGACCAGCACAATTCCAATCATCGAAACAGTGTAGATGTTCCCAGTTGCAGTCAGTTTCAGTGTCTGTGGGAGTTTGGTGCTTGTCGAAATTGTCAATCCTGGACTGGCCAAGCTCGTACCTGAGTGGTTTTGTGCATTCTGGGTACTTGCATTTTGTGCCAGGAGCCTTATCATGGATCTGTGATGGTGATTGACCAAATCTGCTCCGTACTCCTTGTAATTGAACTTCTTGCCATACCGCGCAGTGATGTGCTCAACCCAATTCAGATACGATTTGGTCACAGTGAAGACTCCAGGCCAACGTTTCTCATAATCAGTGATCCAACTGACAACCCCAATTAAGAAATATTGCTGCGTGCTATTAATTTTGCAAACGAGAGGGCCGCCGCTGTCCAGGTGACAACCAATGCGCTCATTTTCTTCGAATTCCATGCACATCATTGTCGGTTGGAGATTGCCACCAAAAACTGTGGTATTGCATTCTCTGAAGGAGATGATCTTTATAGGTGCATCCTGCAATGAATCGGTCGTGTCTTCACCTGTCTTCATCCAGCCTGTGATTCGACAGTTCAGCCAGGTATTCCCAAAGAAGATCTCATTGTCGGGAAAGCACACAGGCATGGCATACTTCCCGAAAATGATGCGCTCACTCACCCGCACCAACGCAAGGTCATTTGCCCCTGTTTCCTCATCAAACCCATTGTGCAAAATGACGTTACGGGGGTTGGAGTAGCGTACCCAGGTTTCTGGTGTCAGTTGTTTGTTCAACCCAATGACCACCACAATCTCCTCCAAGCTTTGTGATATGGGCGGCATAAAGCAGTGAGCAGCAGTGATGATCCAGAACTCATTGATGATAGCTCCACCACAAAAGTGCCTGTTCTCCACCGCCATCTCAATGCTGACTTGCCAAGGCCAGGGGCTGGGCTGGGGTTCCCCTTGGAAAGACTTCTTGACCTCCCACCGAGTTCCACACTTGACATGGTTCTCAGCCAAGAGTGGACCATCCAGGAGATATATCAGAATCATTAGAGCACAGAGAGAGACAAATGTCATTGCGTGTTTCTCTTAACACATTCCTTTTGGCCATATGGTGTTGTGCCCTGAACTGAGGCCAGTTTTGATGTTTTGGCTTGCGTTGGATTGGGGTGTGCTCTATTCTGAAGGAGGAGGGGAGGTGACACAAGGATGAATGAGTTTTGCACGAGCTGGAGGTTTGTGTTTGTGAGGTCACAGCTCTTTAACATAACGAGAAGATCATGTGATAAGTCAGCAAGTAATGATATCACCAGGAATTATGATGTCACTACAGGAGTTGCTTCAGAAGTTAAAACCTTTTGAACATTTTTTCATTTCCATTTCAGTCCAATTTGCCCCATTGTTCTTGCAGTTATCAGAGTCCCTCGCCTTGGTGAGCTACACTCCAACCTGGCCCGCTCTGGTGTTCAGTTACAGGTTACTTAATGAAGATAAGAAAAGTTCACTCATGTTCTTTTAGTGACTTACCTGGACTAGGACTCTCATGTCCCTTTGCCATTCAGATTTCTGAATTTTCTCCCCATTTAGAAAATAGTCCATGCCTCTATTCGTCCTACCAAATTGCATGACCGCACACTTTCCCACGTTGTACTCCATCTACCATTTCTTTGCTCACTGTCATAACCTGTCCAATGTTGTCTACTTTGAGGAACTCCTGCAGAGAGGTTCTGGGATTAGATAATTGGGACTGAAAACAATAACTTTGGTCTTCCTAATATTTAATTGGGAAAATATCTTCTCATCCAGTACTGGGTGTCTGTCAAGTGAGCAGTTTGATTTAGCAACAGTGGAGGAATCAAAAATGCTTCAATAAGATGGAGCTGGGTATCACCAGCACGTGTATGAAACCTGACACTGTGTTTTTAGATGATGTGACCAAGGGCAGTTTGTGGATAAAAATAGAAGGGGTCTCGGATAGGTGCTTGGGGAACTCCAGAGTTAACAGTTCTGACTACAATGAGGTGGCTCATAATGGAAACAGGCAAAAAGCAATCCACCCAGACGGGTGACATCCGAATGGGGTCACTTGAGGATGAGGAGCCATTTAGCTGACCATATCAAAAATAACAAATGGGTTAAAAAGTATGAAGAGAGTAAGTGGACTGCAGTCATCGCCACACAGGGATGTTGCTTGTGAATTTACTAGAAGCCACTTGTGTATCATAGGAGTCTTGAAGGGAGTAATGTTTCTCCTTAATAGAGGTGTCAATAGCTTTGCGGTGGTGGCAGTGGTGGGGCTTTAAGGTAAGGGGCAGGAGGCTTAAAGATGATTGTGGAGCATTGTTTTCACTCAGAGATTGACTGCTATCAAGAATTAACTACAAAAAAGGGTGGTAGAGGTGGAAATCCTCAAGACATTGAAGATTGGAGAGATCATGGTGTTCTGGGAAAGCTGAGGATGGACTTTGGAGGTGACAACACATTGAAGGAACTTGGTGAGGAAAGCAAGGTTGGAGATGGGATGATGCTTTGCGAGGATGTTAGTTGAAAGGTCATTTTGTTTGGAGGAGAATGATGCCAAATGAAGGCATATGAGCAGTGCTATTCTCTGGAGCAGTTGTGTTGCACCATGACCTAGTCTCTTTACTCAGGCTTAACTCACACGGCAGAGTTTAGTAAGAAGCTGAAGTGTATGGAGGACTGCAGGCCAGCCCTGAAAGCATTGGAAGAGTTGACTCTGCAGGTAGCACAGAAATCCATGAGCTTTTCAGCAGCAACTATTGCCTGACCTGCTGTGCTTTTCCAGCACCACACTCCTGACTCTGAGGCAGATTTGTAGTCAGGTACAAGGTTACAAACTCTGTGACTTAACCTGACATTGTAGTCAGGGAATGAGGTATTATTTATGAGGATATGCATATCTAATGACTTATTTCAATGGTTTGAAGCCACCATTCAGTTTTCTTTGACTGTCACATTTTCCTTACTACAGTGTGAATGGAATAACATTGGTTGGAGGTTCAAGTTTCAAATGGGAAAGTGGAGAAATATTAATGTAGGAATGTTCACAATGGTTGCTGCTATTCTGTACATCAGAAACTCTGTGGAGGAACTGGTGGAAGGATCCTTTGTCCTTTTTCTCATTAAGCACTTTCCAGCAACCTGCTCCTGAATTTTCCATCAACTAGATCATTTGGTGATAAACCCAAGAGAAGGCAAATCAGTATTCAGGTGGAGAGAAATAGAAAAAAAAGTACAGTAAATTATTTATTACGTTTTTCAAAATGTATTTCAACAACAACAACAACAATTAAGTCCTGAAGGAATGAAATTACATATTTGTAAAATTTAATTGTTAGTGTCAGGGATGTTGTTTGACAGTAATTAAATTCAATGCAAGAACTCAGATTCAAAGGTCAAAAGTCACACAACACCCGGTTTATTTGAAATCACAAGCTTTTGGAGAACAACCTGGTGTTGTGTGAATTTGGACCTTGTCCCACCCAGTCCAACACTGGCACCTCCACATCATGGATACTGAGGAAGAGAGAAAACAAAAAAGGAATCAGAAAACAAGAGTATAGTACTGAAAAAGGTGGTAATGAACTAAAAGCAAAAAGAGACAACTTCCTTTAAATCAGAAGAGGTGCAATCAAATGTCTTTAACCATTTCTGAACTCTGTTGGTGCACTTTGTCTTTGAATTATGTATATGTTTTCTGAAATTTAGATGCTTCTGAAAATTAAGCAATATATGTATTAACCTTTTCAGTGCAAGCTGTTACTGTTATAAACAAGCGCCAGTTTGTGTCACCCATGACGTGTTCAATTATTTTAATGTAGATTATAGTGTATCTTATTATTAAACCAATATTGCATTGGAATGAACAGGGGAATTGTTGATAGTGAACCACATATACATCTTCAGCTCTTTTTCACTGTTTTACAGTGTTACTTGTCACTTTCCTTTCATCTGGATGAACAATGTATGACCTTGTCCATATAGTTTCAGCTTTATAAGCTGTCACTTCTGGTGGTGTGGAGGAACAGAGGGATCTGGGTGTGCAAGTACATAGATCCCTCAAAGTTGCCATCCCAGTGGATAGGGTTGTTAAGAAAGCATATGGATCAAGTTTAAGAGCCATGAGGTTTTGCTGCAGCTCTACAAGTCCCCGGTGAGACCACACTTGGAATATTGTGTTCAGTTCTGGTCGCCCTACTACAGGAAAGATCAGAGGCTTTGGAGAGGGTGCAAAGAAGGTTTACCAGGATGTTGCTTGGACTGGAGGGCTTGCCTTATGAAGAAAGGTTGAATAAGCTCGAACTTTTCTCTCCGGAGAGGAGGAAGAGAGGAGACCTGATTGAGGTGTACAAAATAATGAGTGGAATAAATAGAGTCAATAGCCAGAGACTTTTCCCCAGGGCAGGATTGACTGGTACAAGAAGTCGTAGTTTGAAGATATTAGGAGGAAGGTATAAAGGAGATGTCAGAGATAGGTTCTACGCAGAGAGTTGAGAATGCATGGAATGCGTTGCCAGTGGTGGTGGTGGAAGCAGAGTCATTGGGGACATTTAAGTGGACATGCACATGGATAGCAGTGAGTTGAGAGGTGCGTAAGTTAGGTTATTATATTTTACATTAGGATTAAATCTCGGCACAACCTTGTGGGCCAAAGGGTCTGTTCTGTGCTGTACTTTTCTATGTTCTATGTTCTCCAGCTATCTGATCTGACAGGATTAACTTCTGTATCAAGCTTAAAACTAACAAGATGTAAATGTGTTATATGGAACATGAGATGGTTGCATCACTAGCTTGGTTTAAATAAGCAAAAGCTTCAACATTAATTCTTTCAGAAACATTAGTGTATACATTTGGACCAAGTGCTGGAAAATGGGATTCATATAGAATTAGATATTTTGGGGGCAGCATGTTGACTCAGTGATTATCACTGCTGCCTCACAGCACCAGAGACCCTTGTTCGATTCCAGCCTTGGGCTGCGTGGAGTTTGCACATTCTCCCTGTTTCTGCGTGGGTTTGCTCCGGGTGCTCCAGTTTGCTCCCACAGTCTAAAGGTGTGCAGGTTCGGTGTATTGGTCATCGGAAATGCAGGGTTACAGGTATGGGGTGGGTCTGGGTGGGATGCTCTTCAGCGGGTCATTGTAGACTTGCTGGACCAAATGGTCTGTTTTCACACTGTAGCAATTCTATGATTCCAGAGTGTATCTTTATCAGTGCACACTCAATGTGCCGATTCTATGACAACACTCATTAGAAATGCACAATAGGAACACTCCCTGATGTTATGCATAGTAGCGCTGTTGCATCTGAATTGAAAGTTCAAATTCTACTCCAGAGGATTGAGCACAAAACATCTAAACTGCAAATCTATTTTCCTGAGCTTATTTAGACAAGACATTGAATATAAGAGTAAGGAGATAATAAAGGAATTCTACAGAGCATTAGGTAGAGTACTGTTCTTTTGCCACATTATCGGAGGGATGTGATTGCACTGGAGGGGGTGCAGGGGAGATTCCCCAGGATGTTGCCTGTGCTGGAGGTATCAGCTATTAAAAGAAACTGGATAGGAGAAAGTTGTTTACCTTCAAGCAGAGTAGATTGAGGGAAGATCTGATTGAGGTGTACAAAGTTCTAAGGGGCATAGATGGTATTGAAAAGGAGTAATGTTTCCCCTTTGTAGCGGAGTCAATAATTGGGGTGGGTCACAGTTTTAAGATAAGGAGCAGGAGGTTTAGAGATGATTTGAGGACTTTTTTTACCCACTCAGAGGTTAGTGGCTAAAGGGTGGTAGCTGCAGGAATCCACAAACATTTAAGAACGATTTAGATAAGCATGTGAAAGGTCAGAGAATGTAAGGCTGTGGGTCAAATGCAGGAAAATAGGATTAGAATCAATTGCAGTTTGACAACCAGCGGATACACAATGGGCTGAATGGCCTCAGCCTATGCTGTAAAAACTCTCTGATTTTATGATCCTATCAACAACAAGCACTAACATTTTTTTCTGACGATATTTGTGCACGATGCCAGTGCAGAAATGTCATTTCATGCTGTTGCACAGTGAGTGTCTCAGTGAGATGCTGTTAGCATGTAGCTTCTAGAGGCACAGCGGATTTCAGACAGCAGTCTGGTGAGATCTGTATTTATGCGCTCATCTGCAATTGCTGGGAGATGTGGTCTGATTTCCACATTAGTGAGCACTGTTCATCTCACCATTACATCTCCTGCAGTCTGGTGTGCTGAGATTTCGCAGCCAGCAGATGGTGCTGCTGTACATGTTAGAATTAACAGCACAGAAACCGAGCCAGTCTGTCAAGCTGTATCAATGATGTGGAGGTGCCGATGTTGGACTCGGGTGGACAAAATTAAAAATCACACAACACCAGGTTATAGTCCAACAGGTTTATTTGGAAGCACTAGCTTTTGGAGCGCTGCTCCTTCATTAGATGGTTAGAACATAGAACATAGAAAAGGACAACACAGAACAGGCCCTTTGGCCCACAATGTTATGCCGGGGATTATTCCTAGTCTAAAATAAAATAACCTAACCTACACACCCCTCAATTCACTGCTATCCGTGTGCACATCCAGCAGTTGCTTAAATGTCCCTAATGACTCTGCTTCCACTACCACCGCTGGCAATGTATTTCATGCATTCACAACTCTCTGCGTAAAGAACCTACCTCTGATGTCTCCTCTATGACTTCATCCTAATATCTTAAAACTATGACTCCTCGTGCCAGTCAATCTTGCCCTGGGGAAAAGTCTCTGGCGATATCAGGTCACCTCTCTTTCTCCTTCTCTCCAGAGAGAAAAGTCTGAGCTTAGTCAAACTCTCTTCGTCAGACTAGTCCAGGCAGCATCCTAGTAAACCTTCTTTGCACCCTCTCCAAATCCTTCGTATCTTTCCTATAATAGGACGACCAGAACTGGACACAATATTCCAAGTGTGGTCTCACCACGGTATTGTAAAGCTGCAGCAAAACCTCGCGGCTCTTAAATTCGATCCCCCTGTTAATGAAAGCCAAAAAAACCATATGCTTTCTTAACAACCCTATCCACTTGGGTGGCAACTTTGAGGGATCTATGTACTTGAACACCAAGATCCCTCTGTTCCTCCACACTGCCAAGAATCCTGACTTTGATCCTATATTCAGCATACAAGTTCAACCTTCCAAAATGCATCACTGGTTGTGGAGAATAAGACCATAAAACACTGAATTTATAGCAAAAGATTAGTGTCATGAAACTGAAATGATATATTGAACAACCTGGATTGTTGCTAAGTCTTTCATCTTTTATAAAGGGTTGCAGGTTTCAGTTCATTAATACTTAAATTCCAGAACTTCTTTTCAGTCACCTTCTTGAGATAACTTAAAGTTTTATAACAAAAGGTGACATCTCAGCTCAAACAATGCATTAAAGGTGTGATGTTAGAGTCAGTCTGAATCCCAATCTTGAGTCAGGCTGGTTCTATTTCCAAAGTGGAATTTACAAAATATTACATGGATTGACTGTCTACAGATTGGGCATTTTTTTGGGCAAAATAATATGTATCTGCAAATATAATTCTGCAAGTACAAATTCATCCCATAGACTTATATGTGTGCACATGCATGAGAGAGAGAGAGAGAGAGCGCGCGCGTGATTGTGTGCATATGAGTGTGTGTGTATGAATGTACATGAGAGTCTGTGTTTGCATGTGTGAAAATTTGGTAAAGTGTCTGTGTGGGTGAGATAGAGTATGAGCCTGTGAGAATGTGTGTGCATGGGTGTGAGTGTGGGGGGCGTTTGTGTGTGTATGAGAGAGAGAGTGCATGTGTGTGTGTGAGAGGGTCTACATGAGTGTGTGTGTGAGTGTGTGTGAGCGAGAGAGAGAGATGTGACATGAACCCAAGGTCCCGGTTGAGGCCATCCTATGGTTTCCGAACTTGGCTCTCAGCCTCTGCTTGGCCACTTTGTATTGTTGCCTGTCCTGAAGTCCGCCTTGGAGGATGGTCTCTGTTTCGCTGCTTCTAGGATGGATGTGTTGTCCCAGTCAAACACTGGGCTAATAACCTTAAAAGACCCTATACAAACAAAATGAACATCATTTACAAAAGAACTGTAAGAAACATGACATTGGACAAACAGACAGAAAACTAGCCAGCAGGATGCATGAACATCAACTAGCCACAAAAAGAAATGACCCAAAATCACTAGTATCCTTACATACAGATGAGGAAGGACACCACTTTGACTAGGCCAACACGTCCATCCTAGGACAAGCCAAACAGATACACACATGAGAATTCCTAGATGCATGGCATTCCAATTGGAACTCTATCAACAAACACATTGACCTGAACCCATCTATCACCCTCTGAAGAAAAGAAGCGGAAATGACATCACTGACACAGGAAATGACATCACTAACCCCAGGAAACCTAAACACATAAATAGAAAGTGGAACATAACTCCAGCGCTTCACCAAGGCTCACTGAAGATGTTACCTAGTATTGGGACGAAATGTCTGAAAATGAACCTTCCAGCTCAGCGAGCAACCTTACACCCAGAACCTCAACCTGAGCTACAAATCTTCTCAAAACCTCACGTAATATTCGGTAAGTTCCATTTTGGAAATAGAACCAATCTGACTCAAGATTGGGATACAGACAGACTCTAACCTCACACCGTTAAAGCATTGTCTGAGTTGAGATGTCACTTTTTGTTATAAACCCTTAAGTTATCTCAAGAAGGTGACTCTACAGAAGTTCTTGGATTTATATATTAATGAACTGAAACTTGTAACCCATTCTTAGCAATAATTTAGGTTTGTTCAATATATCATTTCAGTTTCATGACACTGTAATCTTTTGCTATAAATTCTGTGTCTTATGGTCTTATTTTCTACAACCAGCTGACGAAGGAGCAGCGGTCCAAAAGCTAGTGCTTCCAAATAAACCTGTTGGACTTCAAACTGGTACTGTCTGATTTTTAACAAGGTTTATTTGTTGCACCCAATGTGGTCTTCTCTACATCAGGGAGACAGAACGACAACTTGCGAATTGTTTCAGAGAACATCTCTGGGACACCCACACCAGCCAACCCCACCACCCCATGGCTGAACACTTCAACTCCCCCTCCCACTCTAAGGACATGCAAGTCATGGGCCTCGTCCATCGCCACTCCCTTACAACCCAATGCCTGGAGGAAGAACACCTTATCTTCCACCTCGGACCCTACGAGCACACAGAATTAATGTGGATTTCATCAGTTTTCTCATTTCCCCTCTCCCCACCTAATCCCAGTCCCAAACCTCCAATTCCACACCACCCTCCTGACCTGGCCATCAGCTTTACCACCTATCTGCTCCACCCTCCTTTCTGACCCCCACCTTCATCTACTTAACACAGTTCGAAACTTCAATTCTCCGGCTCCTCAGATGCTGCCTGACGTGCTTTTTCCAGCACCACACTCTTGTAACAGAACTCCAGGATGAACATTTCCCAGCAACCACCACCCTCTGTCTTCTTTCAGCTAGCCAATTTCCAAACCGCCAAATCATCCTCAATCCCATGTAATGTTCTATTTTCTATGCTCTATAAATGAGAGGAGGGTGGTGGTGGGGAGAAAGTAGCATAGAGTAGATTCTTGTAGAGAGAGGAGGAAAACTTCTTCAAGGTAGGCATCCTTGTAAGAGCCTACCATGGGGAACCTTATCAAACGCCTTACTGAAATCTGCATGAAGGGCTTTTGCCTGAAACGTTGATTTTACTGTCATCCAGAATCTGGTTTCCAGCATCTGCAATCCTTGTTTTTACCTAGTTGATTTTAATCCTATTGCGAATCCTCTTACAAGGATGCCTACCTTGAAGAAGTTTTCCTCCTCTCTCTACAAGAATCTACTCTATGCTACTTTCTCCCCACCCCCACCCTCCTCTCATTTATAGAACATAAAACATAGAACATTACAGCGCAGTACAGGCCCTTCGGCCCTCGATGTTGCGCTCCTGTCATACTAATCTGAAGCCCATCCCACCTACACTATTCCATTTACACCCATATGCCTGTCCAATGATGACTTAAATGTACTTAAAGTTGGTGAATCTACTACTGTTGCAGGCAAAGCATTCCATACCCTTACTACTCTCTGAGTAAAGAAATTACCTCTGACATCTGTTTTATACCTATCTCCCCTCACTTTAAAGTTGTGTCCCCTCGTGTTTGCTGTCCCCATACTTGGAAAAAGGCTCTCCCTGTCCACCCTATCTACCCCTCTGATTATCTTGTATGTCTCTATTAAGTCACCTCTCAACCTTCTTCTCTCTAATGAGAACAGCCTCAAGGCCCTCAGCCTTTCCTCATAAGACATTCCTTCCATACCGGGCATCATCCTCCTCTGCACCCTTTCCAAAGCTTCCACATCCTTCTTATAATGCGGTGACCAGAACTGTACACAATACCCCAAGTATGGCTGTACCAGAGCTTTGTACAGCTGCAGCATGATCTCCTGGTTCCGGAACTCATTCCCTCTATTAATAAAGGCCAAGACACTGTATGCCTTCTTAACAACCTTGTTAATCTGGGTGGCAACTTTCAGGGATCTGTGTACATGGACACCGAGATCTCTCTGCTCATCTGTATTCCCAAGAATCTTACCATTAGCCCAGTACTTTGCATTCCGATTACTCCGTCCAAAGTGTATCACCTCACACTTGTCCACATTAAACTCCATTTGCCACCTCTCAGCCCAGCTCTGCATCCTATCTATGTCTCTCTGCAACCTACTACATCCTTCGTC
>NC_057735.1:2397253-2400596 GCF_004010195.1 Chiloscyllium plagiosum
CACCAACCCAACCTCCACTCCCGGCACCTTCCCCTGCAACCGCAAGAAATGCAAAACTTGCGCCCACACCTCCCCCCTCACTTCCCTCCAAGGCCCCAGGGGATCCTTCCATATCCGCCACAAATTCACCTGCACCTCCACACACATCATTTACTGCATCCGCTGCACCCGATGTGGCCTCCTCTACATTGGGGAGACAGGCCGCCTACTTGCGGAACGTTTCAGAGAACACCTCTGGGACACCCGCACCAACCAAACAAGTGGCTGAACAATTTTGGTTCCCATCCCCCTGCTGTATTAGTTTAAATCCATCTTCATAGCTTTAGTGAATTTCCCACCCAGGGTATTGGTACCCCTCTGGTTTAGATGAAGACCATCCTGCTTGTAGAGGTCCCACCTACCCCAGAAAGAGCTCCAATTATCCAAAAACCCAAAACCCTCCCTCCTGCACCATCGCTATAGCCATGTGTTCAACTCCTTTCTCTCCCTATTCCTCACCTCGCTAGCACATGACACGGGTGGCAAACCAGAGAAAACAACTCTGTTTGTCCTAGCTCTAGGCTTCCATCCTAGATTAGATTAGATTAACTTAGTGTGGAAACAGGCCCTTCAGCCCAACAAGTCCACACCGACCCGCCGAAGCGCACCCACCCAGACCCATTCCCCTACATTTACCCCTTCAGCTAACACTACGGGCAATTTAGCATGGCCAATTCACCTAACCTGCACATTTTTTGGACTGTGGAAACCGGAGCACCGGGAGGAAACCCACGCAGACACGGGGAGAATGTGCAAACTCCACACACAGAGTCGCCTGAGGCGGGAATTGAACCCAGGTCTCTGGCAATGTGAGGCAGCAGTGCAAACCACTGTGCCACCGTGCCGCCGACGATCCTAGCTCCCTGAATTTCTGCCTCAAGTCCCCATCTCTCTTCCGATCAATGTCGTTGGTGCCAGTGTGGACCACAACTTGGGGCTGCTCCCCCTCCCCCCTAAGGATCCCAAAAACATGATCAGAGACATCACGGACCCTGGCACCTGGGAGGCAACACACCAACCGTGAGTCTCTCTCGTCCCCACAGAACCTCCTATCTGTCCCCCTAACTATTGAGTCCCCAATGACTACTGCTCTGCTCCTCTTCCCCCTTCCCTTCTGAGCAGCAGGTGCCCCACTGCTTTCCTGAAGAAGGGCTAATGCCCGAAACGTCGATTCTCCTGTTCCCTAGATGCTGCCTGACCTGCTGCGCTTTTCCAGCAACACATTTCCAGCCCCACTGCTTTCCCCGGTAAGTCATCCCCCCCAACAGTATCCAAAACAGTATACTTATTGTTGAGGGGAATGGCCACAGGGGATCCCTGCACTGCCTGCCAGTTCCCTTTCTGTCCCCTAACTGTCACCCATCTGTCTTTTTCTTTTATCTGGGGAGTGACTACTTCTCTGTAAGTCCTGTCAATAACCCCCTCTGCCTCCCGAATGATCGGAAGTTCATCCAACACCAGCTCCAGTTCCCTAACGGGGTTTTCGAAGAGCTGGTGTTGGGTGCACTTCCCACAGATGTAGTCAGCGGGGACACTAGTGGTGACCCTTACTTCCCACAGTCTGCAGGAGGAACATTCCACTGCCCTAAACTCTATTCCCACTATTCTCACTCCCGAAGTGACTACTTAAAAAAAGATTAAGAAATAGACTAGTTACCTTACTTTGTCAATCTGGCTCCCACAACTATTTTTTAGGTTAGAGGAGGAGGATGCGTAACGCAAGCACACAAATATAAACTGATCTACTTACCCTTCCCAGAAGTCCTTTGCTCGCTCCTCCCTCACTGGCCTGAAGGTAAGAAGTTTAAATATACTTACCAGCCTTCCCGACAATCACCTCGCATCAACGTCACCTCCTCCTGGCTCCTGCCTCTTGCTGCTCTCCACCCTTCAGGCTCTCTACCTTTATTCCTGATGAAGGGCTTTTGCCCGAAACGTCGATTTTACTGCACCTCGGATGCTGCTTGAGCTGCTGTGCTTTTCCAGCACCACTAATCCAGAACCTGGTTTCCAGCATCTGTAGTCCTTGTTTTTACCTGAAATCCACATCAACTGCTTTACCCTCATCCACCTGTTTGGTCACCATCTCAAATAACTCTAAGGTTTGTGAAGCACGACCTACCCTTCACAAAACCATGTTGACTAATCCTAAACAATTTATTCCTCTCCAGATGATTATCAATCCTATCTCTTATAGGTAAGGCAGATACACACACAACACAGGCAAAAAACACAAGTACAAACACAAGTAAACATGGAGAGACAACATATAGACACAGGGAAGACAGCTACAGACACACAGAAACATAAAACACACAGATGGACAGACAGACACAGAATTAGAGTTACACACCCACACACAGGCACACATACACACCCACACACAGGCACACATACACACCCACACACCCACACACAGGCACACCCACACACAGGCAGACACACATATACAGACAGATATGCACAACACACACATCTCCCTTACTTATTCCTTCACTTCAGCATTATGGGTCTACTGACAGCACGTGGACTGCAGCGGTTCAAGAAGTCAGTTCACCACCACCTTCTGAAGGATAACTCGGACCAAGTAATAAATGCTGGGCCAGCCGGTGATGCCCACATCCTGTAAATGAATAAAAAGATGGCAGAAAAAGAGACACATACACATGACATGCACACACATACAGACATGTACAAAACACAGGTAGACACACACGTGACTTGCACACAGACACGTGTACAAAACAGAGATAGACACAGCACACACAGACATCTACACAGACACAGATGTACACAGAAACAGACATACATAAGTGCATACAGGCACAGATATACTGTACACATAGACGACATAAACTCACAAACACACTAACAGACATAAGTAAAAACATAGAACATAGAAGAATACAGCGCAGTACAGGCCCTTTGGCCCTCGATGTTGCGCCGATCCAAGCCCACCTAATCTACACTAGCCCACTATCCTCCATATGCCTATCCAATGCCCACTTAAATGCCCATAAAGAGGGAGAGTCCACCACTGCTACTGGCAGGGCATTCCATGAACTCACGACTCGCTGAGTAAAGAACCTACCCCTAACATCTGTCCTATACCTACCACCCCTTAATTTAAAGCTATGCCCCCTCGTAATAGCTGACTCCATACGTGGAAAAAGATTCTCACTGTCGACCCTATCTAAACCCCTAATCATCTTATACACCTCTATCAAGTCACCCCTAAAACTTCTTTCCTCCAATGAAAACAGCCCCAAGTGCCTCAGCCTTTCCTCATACGATCTCCCTACCA